>NW_017259239.1:87289-119369 GCF_001594045.1 Atta colombica | reverse complement strand
TTAAAAATTAATAAATATATACTAAATATACTTATTAAATTTAAAAATATACATTATGTTTTAATTATTTAAAAAAAGGATACAAAAATTTTTATATTTAGATGCACTTTTAAGAGTTTGAATTTTTGTGACTCAATTTTGGTGCCCCGGTTTCCCTTACATACATATTTTTAATATTAGGTTAATGCAAGAAACTCTTTATGAGATAAAGTTACCTCATATACTTATTAAATAAAATTCACATCATTAATGAACTTACCTTTTAAGTAATTTGGTTTCTAAACAAAATTATACAATTTTAAAATGATTTTATTGTTATCCTTAATATTTAATAATATTACTTTTAAAACTTATTAGTTTCAGCACTATACTGTATTTTAAGAAACGTATTTTGGATAATAATAATGTAATCTTCTTACGATTCTCTCAAATTCAACAAAAAAAAAATTCCAAAAAATCAGAGCGAATGAGAATCAACGTGGTTAATACGAAATTTTAAATCTTTATTCCAGAAAATAGAATCTTTATTCCAAAAAATAGTACGTTCACTTTGAAATCATCCTCAGTAATATAATTTCAAAATATAATATGAATCCCTTTATGTCCAAGAAAAAAATCATCATCAGATTAACAGATTTGTAATCTATTCGAAACGTTAAATTATCTTATAAAGATTTCGAAATTATTCTATCCAACAAATTACAAATTAACATTAAAAAACTAGTGACTCCAAAATATACAGGAAGAAATTTATCTCGACGTTGGATCAAAACCATTACAAATTATTATCACTAAAAAATATCAAGTTAAAAACTGCATGTTGATCACAGCTCGAACGAAGCATGACTAATCATATAGTAAGTAAAATATGTCATGTCAACAAGGAAAATACAAAGAAAAAAGAACAAAGTCAATATCTAAACAATAATTAGTATAAATATAACTAGTATAAATATAACTATTTAAACACGACAAAATGTTATTATTTAACGTCTTTCAATAATTGTATGTAAGTTTTATGTACACCATTTGTATCTGAGCATAAATTGAGACTATTTTGTTGCACGGATATATAAAGGTAGAAAGGTATTAAATGTTTATTGAGAAAACGCTCTTCATCTAATATCGCGACATATTCTCAATCGAAGTCATGTTCAAATTCAATCCGAATTCTATGATCACTTGGTTGTTATTATTCCGGTTAATATGATAAATGATGTCATAATTCATATCAGTCAAATAGTTTTAAGGAACAGATCCGGGAAGAATTGATAGCTAAACTGAGTTTATTATCGGTAAGTTATATGTCTTTGAATGAATTGTGATATAATATTGTAATTTCATTTAAGAGGAATTTAAACCATTTGGATTGAAATAGAAAGATCCTTCAATAAGATATATGTATACTTAGGTTTCATTTCATAAAAATTAAAGATAGTATGATTTGGATTAAGTAAATAATAATTTCTATTATAATACACTCAATAAGTCGGGTTGCCTATGGGCAGGAGCATGCATTATTGGTAATGCAGAATATGATTAGATCGCAAGTCCGGCAGGGAATGAGACAAAAAAAATTAAATTTGTTATTCTGATATAGTGCAAAATTTAATTTATTCTGATATAGTATAAAATTTAATTCTCGATTATCTAATCTTCATTATAATCAGAAGCATACTCTATTAACGGTTGAAAATTGGTCACGTTCAGCAAACTCAACTGTTGCGGAGCGCATCCGTGAGCGCTCGCAGCTATTAGTGTATTCTTTTAATCAATTGAATCTGCTGAACGCGATCATTATGTAACTATGAAAAGCGATCTGTCGGATTTCGTTAAAAAGACATATTAAAAGTCTTCTTATTCCAACCTAGTAATGGCAACTTTAATTCTCTGTCAAAAATTATTACTCTTCGAAAAAAGTAAATGTATCTAATGAAAAATTAAAACTCAGATGCTACAATTGATTAATCAAGTTAAGTTCTATCAAATTAAAAAGTAAAATACAAATGGTACTATTTTTTATTATTTATACAAAATTACCTTTTTAAAAAAAGCGCTAAGCATTCTTTACTTTTCGTAAAGAATCATTTGGGTCGATTTCATCAACGCCAATTATTTAATTGGACGTGAAACTGATTATTAATTGTGTTTGTGTTTGCTGTTTAGTAGAATTGACTTTACTTATGAGTGATAGTTAAGTATTGTCTCTTGTTTCACTTAACTCTAATGATATATATCATTCGTATAAAAGATTTGATATCAACAAAATTGGCGCCAAGTTAAGTTCCATATAATTCGGATATCAAATTATATAAATAAGATAATATTAACTTTAATGATACGTACTATTCCTTCCAAAAATTTGATATCAAAAACTAGCGCAAAGTTAAATCCCATGGCCATTTCTTTATACCATGCCAAATTTAATAAATAATGAATATTAATCTAATGATAGATATCATCTGTAATTTTGTAAAAGAATTGATATCAACAACTATGGCGCCAAGTTAAATTCTACTATCGAAATCACAAAAGTAAAACCCAAGTGATACTATTTTTATTATTATTTACTTAATCCAAATCGTACTATCTTTAATTATCGTACTATCTTTTATTAAATGAAACCTAAATATACGATATCTTATTGAAGGATCTTCCTATTCCAATCTAAATGGTTTAAATTCCTCTTAAATGAAATTGTTATATCACAATTCTTTAAAAGACATTTTCTCTTCCATCTAAAGTAGTGATTATTTAAATCTCTTTCACAATATTATACAAAGCATTATCACAAAATTGCGTGATCTTGCTCAATTTAAGTGTTATCATAAAAAAATTAAAGTTAACCATATAAAACGAAAAAATTTAAATATAAAAATTTTTCATGTAAAAATACTTAGCGCTGCTAGATCTCGATAATAACATAGTAGTAAACTATGAATGTAATATTAGATGTAGTAAAAAGAAATCCATTATTTTTCCATTCAATTTCATGCAAAAATAATGGATTTCTTTTTACTACACCTATATTTAGCAAAATAAAAAAATAAAAATATAATATTTCGAAAAATAACAAAAACAAGAAGCATATTGATAAGAAAAATTAGGATCATATTAAAAAATACGAATATTTGGAAAAATAAGAAAGATAAAAAGCATTCCCAATGAGAGTTACAGTATCTAGTATGTGTATATATGCGCTTAAGTTATAGAGTCATGAAAATTATGATGAACATTGTGAATGCTATTAAGTTTAAATCTAAAATAAATAAATTTAGATTTGTAAGACATACGTTATGAAAGAAAAATAAATAGTAAACTTTATTCAGTAAACTTTATTCTTATTCAGTGTAAAGTTCAGATTAAATTTATTACTTTTATTATTACTTTAAATTACTTACTCGATCTAGCAGCGCTAAGTGTTTTTACATGAAAAATTTTACTACTTAAATTAAATTTTTTCGTTTTATACGATTAATTCTTTAATTTTTTTGTTTGATAACACTGTCACGAGTGTTAATTGCATAAATAACAATTGCGCCACGAACATGTAAGAAATATAAACGATTAAATAAATGATTGCCAAAACCGATTTATTTAATATACTCAAAGTTATTTTTAAATAATTAATAAAAGACCCTGAGCGAATATAATTGTTTACTTAAGAAATATGGAAGAAGCTCGGAAGCTTCCTCGCTCGATATGCGGAACGCTAACTGCCAGCACGGAACACTCTAGGATGACCCGAAAAATATAGAATATAAGCGTGACCATGAACGCAATCGCGAGTCAGAAATTTAAAGAGAAACGTCGTGTTAAACGTATTCGTCCGTTGTTTAAAACGAAATCTATCGTGACGTGGAAAGTGTTAAGTGAGAATTATAAATAATCACTGTTGTTATGTGTGAAGTTAAATATATTTGTATTCTGTTTAAAAACTACAAGGTTACTAATCAAACTAATCCCCGAAATCCTCTATGGATGCCGAACCGTGCCATGAAATACCGGCACAACGAATATCAGCAGTGGGATCCACACACTTGACCTAGGACCTGGGAGCGGCGGCGATAGCAGCCTGTAAATAAAGTGGTCAGTTAAAATAAGGATGAAGCTAGATCCCCATTCAAGGCGAGCACTCGTATAGCAGCCGACGATCAGGACGCAGATAAGCGTAACCCGAGAGGTGCGATCTACTACTCAGCATACAAGCAACAAACAGTTGACAAGTAATCACTTTAATGCAAAGTCCGAAAAATCTTATTGCAATCATTGTAAACGAATAAATGTCGGAAAGCGAAAACAATCGCGACAGATAGCGCTCCAATACCTTCGCGAATATACAGCGAGCCTGTACCAGAGCGTCCTAGAACTAACCAAGTAATCCTGTGCGGATTGTCGAAGAAGCTGTGCGAGACATACGCAACAATGTGCGCCGTGTGTTGGAACCGCGATATTCAAGCCTTAGCGCATCTGATTCGGAACCTCATCCGAATATTGTTATCAAGCGTATTTTCATTCTTGGATTTAGATCACAGTTTACTAGTTGATAATAGGATAGAACAACGAGAATCCTTGTTAATTTCATACAAGAATAATTTATTTGTAAATGCACACACTGATTCGATAGGGAGATACGGCGACGCATCAACGACCGTCAACGCGAGAATGGTGAGATCGCGAACAATAACGCGCCGATAGCGAACACAGAAATAAAAGCAGAGATAGATCGTCTCAGAGATACTATAGGAGAACACGCGCGCGAAGCATCAATTCAAAGTAGGCAAGAGAAAATATTAGATAGAATGATGGAAACAAGATTGCAAGATAGCATGAGCAGGATGGAAATTGCAAATTACGATCGCGAAAACTTCCGATTAACTACCTCAATGATAGAGGTATTAAACATCACATATGGATGGACACAGGATGACGTGCGGCAAGCAAGAAATCGACCCATGGGATATTTAAGATTAAAAGATGCAGGAGTTTGATCGAAAATAGACAGACATTCGCGTCAGAAGATGCAGGAATTCATAAGCGCTAGTATCTATGCGAGGGAAAAAATCAACTTCATGGAAAAATCAGTCTTATTAGAAGAAAAATTAAACCCGAAATTGAAAGGATAACTTCTATTAGATTTCCAAACTAGAAGCGAGACAGACTTCGAACAATTACAGCGAGAAATAGAAGCCAATTACTTAGGAAAACGCGGAACATCATACCTACAATTAGAATTTAATGCTTTAAAACAAAAGCCAGGCGAAAGCACACCTGGACGACGCGTGAATACTTTAGCTATGGAGTTATACGAGTTGTTAATCAAGAAACAAGAAAATACAAGCGAGCAGAAGGGAGCCATTTGAGAAACAATTCAGGATCAAGCTTACTAAATTTCGAACTGGGATTGCGCGAAGATATTAAACTAATAGTACGATCAAAAATATTCAAGCCTGCAATGCAGCAAGCGCAGAAGAATGTAAAAGGGCCTACCCCACGAGCGAATAATAATGATCGCAATAAATATGATCAAAGCCAAAACTCAAAATATTCGAATGTATAATGCAATAAATACGGAAAAATAGACCATTATAGGCGAGACTGTCGATCAAGCCGTTACGAATAGATTTTCATTGCCCGGAGCCGATAAACTAGTAAGTATAAATGCCGTCGAGAAATTTTGCACATAAATTTTGCAAGAAAGCAGAATACGAAAGAAGCGAGTGCTGGTCGCTGAACGGACAAGGAGTCGAAACAATACGAAGCGAGACACTGATTATAAGACGAAACGTGTAAACATTGCAGAGATAAGACAAAATAAGCAACAAAGTGAGAGCAAGAGAGAAGAATCCTCGTACGCTAGCGAAGAAGAAAAAGAAAAAAGGAGGACGCGAAAAACGCGAGCCGTTAGTGAGTATCAAATTACGTAAGTGATCAGGAGATATGCGAATACCGGTAGTATTACAAGTCTTAGACCTTCGAGCAAATATGCGAGGACTTTAATGACTTTTTTCACTTAGAAGGAGGATTAATGCACACAAAATAGCGCATAAAATTAATACACGCACTACATGTGCATCCGTAAATGTGCGACCTTATCGGTTGCCGAAAAAATATAATATATATATTTTGTATATATATTAGATGTACAACTTCCGCCGTTTTTTTCCGAAATTCGAGGATTTATTGTAAAAAACTGGTTATACATTTATGATTCAAAGTATTGCTTCGCCATCGCTGGCCACTACTTTCTCCCATCTTTCGGGTAGCGTACGAATCCCGCGTCGAAAAAACTGGTCATCTTTTGAGGCTATCCACGAATCGACCCAATTTTTTACTTCTTCATAAGACCGGAAGTGCTGATCAGCCAGGCCGTGTGCCATTGATCGAAACAAGTGATAGTCAGAGGGAGCAATGTCTGGAGAATACGGCGGGTGGGGTAGGACTTCCCATTTCAACGTTTCTAAGTATGTCTTGACCACTTTCGCAACATGGGTTCGAGCATTGTCATGCTGCAAAATCACTTTATCGTGTCTCTCGTTGTATTGCGGCCATTTGTCTTTCAATGCTCGGCTCAAACGCATCAATTGCGTTCGATACCGATCGCCTGTGATTGTTTCAGTCGGTTTTAACAGTTCATAATACACTACACCGAGCTGGTCCCACCAAATACAGAGCATGACCTTGGACGTCAAAATCACCGTTCTTGAAGCATCAAATCCATTCACGACACGTTCTTTCACTAATAGCGGCCTCACCATAAGTATTTGAGAGCATTCGATGAACCTCAGCCGCAGATTTCTTCATATTGAAGCAAAAAATTAAAACCTCCCGCAAATGACTAGAATTTGGCTCGTAAACTGACATTTTCAATCGAGAATAACTTTATGATGCAGACACAAATCGACTAATGTTTCTATGGGGTTATGTTGACAGATGCCCAAGTTTATTGTATGACGTCTATGATCTATTTATTTCGACCACCACTTACCGCTAAAGCCATCTATAGGAAAACGGCGGAAGCAAAGTTGTACACCAACATCAACAGTCTCATATATCGCAAAGAATACGAAACATGTATGACATCATGAAATGTGATGTAAATAGATTTGACATGAGCGATTACTCGAGCGACAACGATATTCCGCTCGCAATAAAAAAGTTCCTTGCCTTAAAGACGAGAACAACGGTGCCATCATGATCGAATTCATAGAGCTTAGAACGAAAATGTATGCCTTGTATCTAGAAGAAAAGAAGAATACAAAGAAGGCTAAGAGCGTCAAGAGTAACAGTGTAGCGAAATCTATAATGTTCGAGGATTACACGCGGTGCTTGAATGACGCAATCGAAATGACGCGCAAGTAGTCGTGCATAAGATTTAAATTGCACGAGGTGCACACGCTATCAGAAGCAAAAATCGCTCTAAATCTGCACGACGATAAGCGGTACATCATACCAAGTTCCACGACACGCTGTCAGCATTATGACGCTGGGAGCATTATGATACGATTATGCACAATGTAAATAAAACACATTTGTATTGTATAGCATATTTAATACGTACATAACATATATAATACATCTTAGGTATACAACTTTGCTTCCGCCGTTTTCCTATAGATGGCCTTAGCGGTAAGTGGTGGTCGAAATAAATAGATCATAGACGTCATACAATAAACTTGGGCATCTGTCAACATAACTCCATAGAAACATTAGTCGATTTGTGTCTGCATCATAAAGTTATTCTCGATTGAAAATGTCAGTTTACGAGCCAAATTCTCGTCATTTGCGGAAGATTTTAATTTTTTGCTTCAATATGAAGAAATCTGCGGCTGAGGCTCATCGAATGCTCTCAAATACTTATGGTGAGGCCGCTTTTAGTGAAAGAACGTGTGTGTAAGTGGTTTTAACGTTTCAAGAACGGTGATTTTGACGTCCAAGGTCATGCTCTGTATTTGATGGGATCAGCTCGGCGTAGTGTATTATAAACTGTTAAAACCGACTGAAACAATCACAGGCGATCGATATCGAACGCAATTGATGCGTTTGAGCCGAGCATTGAAAGACAAACGGCCGCAATACAATAAAGTGACACGATAAAGTGACACGATAAAGTGACACGATAAAGTGATTTTGCAGCATGACAATGCTCGACCCCATGTTGCGAAAGTAGTCAAGACATACTTGGAAACGTTGAAATGGGAAGTCCTACCCCACCCGCCGTATTGTCCAGACGTTGCTCCCTCTGACTATCACTTGTTTCGATCAATGGCACACGGCTGACCAGCACTTCCGATTTTATAAAGAAGTAAAAAATTGGATCGGTTCGTGGATAGCCTCAAAAGATGATCAGTTTTTTCGCGGGGTTCGTACGCTATCCGAAAGATGGGAGAAAGTAGTGGCCAGCGATGGATAATACTTTGAATCATAAATTTATAACCAGTTTTTTACAATAAAACCTCGAATTTCGGAAAAAAAACGGCGGAAGCAAAGTTGTACACCTAATATATGTATAATATAGTGTGTACAATATGATATTTATATATATAATACGCATTTATATTTTTTTATAATAAATGTAAGTTTGAAAACACATTGTGTAATGTATATATCATATACTACATATGTATAATATGTATGATATGGAATGTATAATATAATATTTATAGTATGTATACTTTTTTACGTATACGTATATTTTTTTATAATAAATGTGAGTTTTAAGACAATACATTGTCTTTATGTATACACGAATTGTGCGAATTGTCAAATCCCAACCATTTCACGTAAACCTCGTTCCCCCTCTTGCGCAACACCTTTTCAATGAGATGCACATCGGGATTAGAGACGCTGTGCAATTCGTATTCATAGAAATCCTCCAGCAATAAGCTCTCCGCGAGAATCTTCCAGAAGATACGTCACTGGATTTATTGCTCTTTGATAATTTTACACCTCCGCGTTTCAATTCGGCGTATAACCTTTATCAACGATTGTCTTGAATTTGCTCACGTGTACTGAATCTTTGTATCGCGAGGGTGCGGCAATTTTTACGCGATTGTAAACTGCATGATTGATTAAGAGCCTGTCGGCGATCGCGGGAGTAAAGTCAACGGGACGCATATCAATAGTTCGATGCTTGCGCGCGTTGTAATTTGATACGAGACGCGGCAGGATGTCGTTCCATTTGTAACTTCCATTGTGCATAAATTGTTTCCACATGTTCTTCAACTTACGGTTGAACCGTTCGACGACCGAGGCCTTTATTATGGAATACGTAGAATAATTGTTGATGTTGTGCTTCTTCAAGAATTTCTGCACATTCAAATTGTAAAGTTCCTATCATTTGTCAGTATGCAAATTTTTCGGACATCTTCCATCGTCGAATTACCTTTGCGATTGTCTCGTTCTCGCTCTTGGCTTTGAGCGGCTCGGTCAATGCGTGCTTATTTAGCACATCGATAACGGTGAAAATGTAGTGGTAATCTCTGTTGAATCGTGTATAGGACGTATCTCGACTAAATCCGCCAGGTTATCATATCCGTGTACTATGATGTGTCTTCGCAGAAAATTTCTTCTCGCCGGAGCGTGCAATCATTAACCAGCATATGTTTCTCAGACATTGCGAATAATTATTCGGCATGCTTCTCGAATCGTCTTATCAAGTTCGTTTAGCATAATTTGCACATTATTTTGTATGGCTACAATCTTCTTGTCGATTTCATTCAGATGATCTTTCAAATCTTGAAAGATCTCTGCTGCACGTATCATTTGTTTGCTGCGTCAGCATTATCAACCGGTAGCACTACTCATCGAATCTTGCGGGACTTTGCGTCAAAGTCAGTTGCGACTATGCAAAGAGCGTATCGCGCACGTAATTTCAGAGCAACGCCATTGATAGTGCGATTCGCTTCCTCCTCCAAGCGATAGTCCAAACTTGTTGACTGGTATTACAATGTCGATCGAACGACGTGTGTAAAACGAGGTGAATTTATAATCAGACCAACTTTGCGAAGCTCTTCAATATCCGCCTGGCGCGAGGCCTCAAGCAATCGCAGACGATCCACAATTTCGTTGAGATCGTTCCAGTATATATAATTGATCTTGTTATCGTTTAGTGTCAACGTACGCGATAAATCCACTCTTTTGTTTATTCCTGTTCCAACTTTTTTACTCGGCACCAATAGTGCTATTATATTTTTATATTTGTATTCCTTACTACCCATTACTTGATTATTCAGACTATGACCGGTCAGCATTTGTCGTCAGCAGAATGTTCCTGTAGGTCTACGTCATCATCCGTACAGATACTTTCGTTGGTAAATTTCCTGAAAATTAATTAATACAAGCTCGGTGTTGCATCGTATCTTTCCTCATCTGTAATTATATCGTCATTTTTGTGCAAGGTTTGTCACCAAGCATCATTCCCTCGTTGCTGAAATAAACTCCATACAAAACGTCTATATTGATAGTTTTCTTACCACTCAGGACCGCTTTCAGATATTTTCCCAACGGACCATAGTTTGCTGCAGCTTTTCTTGCCTCTCGGATGTTTGAAGCATGTGTCAAATAGATTACGAGTGATTCATCATCATCATTGTTCGTCTACAGTTTCTGTTACAAACGGACAAGCAATTTAAGGACCGACATTGCGCTGTTTATCTCAATGCTCATTTGAAACATATCGTTGATGTTTATGCTGATCGGCAAGAATAGCGTCCTGATTGTGAGCTAGTTTTCAACAGTAGATTTGGGCGACGACTATTACGAGCTCGGTCTGACAGACTTTGAAATATACTATACTCTAGCTAATGTAAATTCGACAAATTTTACTACGGCAATGAGGAAATTGTTATTTTTGAAAGATTGTATGAATTGCGCGATATAAAGCGCGATACCTAAAGCGTGAAATTTTACGTTTTTCTCGCAACGCGAAAGGCAAGGAGGATGAAGAGTTCACTAGTGATTCGCGCCAATAACAATACGATGAGAAACGAAATCAAATGTGCTTACCGGATTAATTTTACAAAATCTCGCAACATTAGCTCGCTGCTGAGATTTTCGTCGAATCTTATGCTGGAGCCGCGATAGTGACACAAATCGGACGTGCCGATAAATATCAACATAAATATCATTCGTATCGAATGCAACATGATCATGGATAGAACAGCAGATACGTGCACACAATACACGATTTTTCACCGAGCGTACCACCAGGATAAGATATTGAACAGACCTATGCAGATCTTTACCTTCTGAATGTCGTACGGAGCATTATAGATCTGATGATTTACGTGATGAATCAAAACGGTTAATAGCTCGATTTTTGCGAGGGGGGGGGGGGGATCACTGTTAGATTACGCGTACGACTGCGCTAACGTGAGATGTATTGAACTAATAACCGAGGGATACATCCATTAACGGAGACATTACCTGGAAAGAAATTTACTGCATTCAACGTTGTATTTTTAAAATCGTTTGATATATCTTGAATATTACCGATAAGCCGATCTTTGATGATCGTCAAGATTGAGATTCACACGTACAATTCATACGCCAATACTATGTTTGGACATAGCGACGATATCCATAGCGATATCCATACAGTAGGATTTGTACACGTTACTGTGCGACAGTTTTCTTTACGAAGAAATATTGATGGTGAAGAAGAAAAACGATCAGACGACGCTTGGAAATAATTGTGTGACGTTCATATTTGATGAAATTCGATATGAACTCAACGGTGTAGAGATTGACCGCAACAGAAACGTTGGAATTACCAGTACTATCAAGAACTACGTATCAATGACGTACGACAAAGCTTTGATTGCCCTTAACGCAGGCTGGAACTTTAGATCCGACACGGAGGAAGAATACTTTAATTTTTGCGTGCCGTTCAACATGCTTGGGCTTCTTCGAGGATTACAAACGCGTGACGTCAACGCTCGCCATGAATTGATTTTGATACGAGCATGTAACAATTACAATTGATGGGAAATCCTGTGATAGAGCCATTGAATTATTCAAAGTGCAGTGAATGCCTCACGTTGCGTTAAACGACATCAATAAATTATCAATGCGAATACTGGAAAGCGGTCATCATCTGAGCATGAGTTTTCGCTCGTGGGATCTGTATAAGTATCTTCTGTTATAGAATACGACCAAGCATTCATGGGCTGTCAAAACGGCGACTTAATTTGAGAAGCTTCGATATTTTATCTTTGCTCTGCAGACTGATCGAAATAATGTCATGTCATGAGATGTAGCGCATTTGACGATTGTAATTTAAGTAATATGAAAGTATATCTAAATTCAGAATTTTATCCGTATGATGATTTAAATCTGAATTTTGGCAAAAAAAGATACGTCGTCCTATTTGAAATGTACGCGTTTTCGTAAAGCATTTTATGAAATCAACTGCTTCAAAATGCTGCTCTCGTTTATCGAGAAAGGTCTTTTTGTATCATTGATTGCTCGCGACAAAACAAATCTATCAAGAGCACTGTGGATACGCATAGAATTTGACTACAAGGAGACTGTATTCGCAAATACAACAGCCTATTGTCTCATACACGATCGAATACTGTCCGTTATCTAACGTAGTGCGCAAGATTATGTAAATGTAACGTCGGCAAGAATCTAGAATATAAAAGAAAGAAAAACCGAGGTAAAGTACAGTCTTGAAGAATTGCTCATCATGGTCATACCAACGTTTGTGGATCTGCAAGTATTCGTCATTAACAAGATTTATCATCAAAGAAGTAGTAAAGAATGCTGAAACCGTTACACATTACATTTTTACCGTCACACATTACATTTTTACGAGTCCCGTGCCATGAAAATTTTTATCAAGATCCGACAGATTTTGCTCTTCCTGGTGCTTGAGTGCTTATCACCATGGATTGCGATTGGGAGGACGGGATGGTTCGTACAGCGAGGCGAAACACTTGATCATGGTTGCGATATTTGAAAATGCTATCGTGTACATCAAGAGATGCGAGAAAAATGTGGCTATGGAATTTACTTCTGGATGATGAGCGAAAACACATATACATCGAGATCTTGGATGCAGTTTACGAAGACATGGAATCTTTAATTAATTTGGACGATTGTACTATACGATGTGGAAAATATGCAAAGAATTGTGCTTTGCAAAATGTATTTAAAATATTTAACTAGTAGTCATGACGCTAGGAAGAATTGTAAGATTTTTAATCAAATGTATGTTACAGCACATTAATATGTTTTATTTCTATTATTCTTACTTATATATTGTGACGTGATGTTTTCCGTCCGTCACAAGGGTCGGAAGGCCCGACCGAACAGCGCAATTCCTTCCATTTTTTAGAAGAACGTATCTGCGCACTCTTGGCGTTATTTCGTCAATTTCGTTTTATTCATGTGTCTCACAGATCTTCTGCGGCGATTTATCGTTTTTTTTTTTCGTGCGTTATCATACCGGGAATTTTGCAGGATAGTTCGCGACCTCCTTGTGACTTTGGGAAATTACGTCGTCTTACCGAGTATAGATGAAGAGAAAAGACGGCTGGGATCGAGAATTAAAAGAGGAGTAAAAGAGGAAGAAGGATTGGCCGGGGATGGCCACTCTATGCCCAGTGTCGGCGAGAGACCCTACGACGGAGCTCGCAGAACACTCTCAGGAAAGTTCGGCGTCCAGAGAAGTGGAGATAACGACTACGGGAACGCCGACACGAAATGCGAGTCTCCCGCGAATATGAGATCCGGGAGGGCTTCCGAAGCGACCGAAAGAAACGTGATGGCCCAGTCAAATTCCGCGCGCTAGGACGCAGGATGCATATAATAGATGACACGGCCCTGCAAGTATATGACACGACTCGCGCGATTCGCGGGCCGTGTCATCTACTTGCAGGACCTCGCACCAATTAGGCGCGATAAGGCCCCTCGTGATGATAGCGATCACTACGTGCTCCCGAAAGGATCAGCATCCGACACTTGTGCTGTGGCGAACAAGCGAGGAGCACAATCGAAGGATGCAGGACGCAGAACGCCAGGATAGCGAGCCTAAAGAGAGCTTGATGAGAGGAGTACCGAGGTAAGACGAATGTAAGGTCGTCAATTTTCGTATCCGGGAGGCGCGCATAATTATCGTTGTCGTATTTTGTGTGCGAGAGACATGCGGAATTGTCGTGCGTCGAATTTTGCGCGGTATTTGTGTCTGAGCGTGCCGCTTCCCGCGACTCGTTGTAAGATTTTCGGGAAAGTTACTTTCCGCGTCCGTCTCAGCCACAGCCTGGTCATTTCGTGAAGTCTTGTCGCGTGCCGATTGGGCCTTGTATCGGAATTTTGTATCGTGATGATCAATACGTTCTCTGTCTATTTCCGGCATTTTGTAAAATCGTTCGAAGCCCCGCGAAGGATCACGCCATGTTCACGGAGAGACTGCATCGTATCTCGGCTCGTAGCGTCGGCTACTGCTCGTGCATTTGCGAAAAGTATTCCTACGTGACGTGACGGCATCGTGCCGTCGATAGTTAGCGCAATTAATATACTCCGTGTAGAACGTATCGAGGCATATGCGAGGCGAAAGTGTACATTGCGATCGCATATTGTTGTCGCGACCTTGTCAATGAGTACCAACGAAAGCCGGAGCCTGACCAAAATATATTTGTTATTTCTTCTTGTTAATAATTATGTGATTTATTGCCGTCATCTATTTACTCCTCCACACGGTCCTCTATCCTTGACCACGAACCGCCCTCTCTGCCATTTCCGAGGCTGAGTCGCCGGTTATGAGAGCCGTTAACGTTCGCAATTCTGTATAAAATCGTGTAAAGAACCTCTCGATTAATTCCGATAAAGAGCAAGAGTGGTACGCTCACTCGGGCCTGGCGCCCATCTATCGTTTTCGAGATCTTGCGGGATTCTCAAGAGAGGTCGCGTAACGACACGTTTTCTATCGCGTTGCCGATGAGGTCAAACAAAGATTCGTTATAAAGATGAAATTCTGCCGAGTCGAAAAAGAAGTAGCTGCAAACGCGACAAAGTTGTACTACGCTCGCGAATGCTTGCAATGTATTTAATTAAATATGGTAGATAGATATTAAAAATAAATAGATGATGATTCTGTTCGATAGCTATTTATAATGAACCGACAGCTATTTATAATGACTTGATAGCAGTTCGATATTGATTCCATATCAGTAGCTGTTCGATAGCCATTCGATAGCTACCATTCGGTAAGTGTTCGATAGCCATTCGATAGATGTATATTTAATTGTACTTCAATGAGAAGAGTTGCAAGTGATAAAAATGCTGAGGTGGAATCTTTTGCACGCGTGATATACTTTTGCTTATAACAATACACTACATGGTATTATACTTGGACTGAAGATTCTTTTTCAAAATAATGGTATCATATTGTCACACACATTTTTGCTATAAATTCCACTACAACCTCCACTGTCAGTCAGTCGGCCAGTTAGTCGGTTTGTCGCTGAATTAGTCTTCGCTGAACAGTCTGTCTTGCAAAAATGGCGAACATTAATAATTTATGGGACTAGTATCATTCACAGACGCTATTAATGTGTGAAAAATCTACAGTGTTGTTTGGTAGTATGCGCAACATCCAAAAATGATCAGTAGATACTAGCACACATGCTTCTGACACATTTCAAGTGAATATTTACATCCGCGATGATAATCAATTAATGGCAAAAGCATAAGTATTTTATTCTTAATTAATAATATATAGTTTACATTAATTAATAACGTACAGTAATAATGAATATATTGATCGATTATATGAAGCTTTGCGAGCATGATTACGGTTGTGTATGTAAATGAGATTGTGCCCGTGATAGAGTGTGTAAAGTGTCATTGTTAAAAAGGATAATGTCTCTACTGATTTGTATGAGTATTCCGTGATATCATTTTCATTAATTCTGAAACTATACTACTTAAACTATTATTATTTTATTTCTTTGGTTTTTTTTTTCTTTTAGACATGTTACTCCTGATGTACATAGAAGCGTAATGAGGTTCTTGATATATTGATAAAAGCTTTAAAAAAATTGAGAAAGATGCCAACAAAATTAATTTTCAGTTCGATAGCTATGTGGAACTGTTTATAGCTGTTAAATATTTATCTGATCTAATTATAATTGATGATCAAATTATAACTGACAAAATGCTGAAATTTCTTCGTGGAATTTTGGACGGGAGATATACTTTTGCCCGAAACAATACTTTTACTTCTAATATAATTGATAATATAATAGACGAAATACTGAAATTTCTTCATAGAATCTTTTGAATACGACGTCTTCTCGTATACTTTTTAGCTGAGATATAAACTTTTATATTTCAGATATTGCGCTTTTGCATGTGTTATTATATTTTTGGTAAGCTGAGCTTTATTTAGAATGATTTCATATTGTCATATATCATACATATTTACTATAAATTTTCGCACATCTCTCGCGTCATTTCCAAATCAGTAGGTCAATCAGATAGTTAGTCTTCCAAGAATAGATTGTATTAGTGGTTAGATGTTGTGAGCAAGATACAAATTTATTTATTCGCTATTGCCTGATAGATCTGACAAAATAACCGATAATATATTAAACATACATAAAATAATAATAAACGTTGTTCATCAAATGCTAAAATCTTTTTCCATTGACATTAACATTGTAGACGAGCGTCAACTGATGAGAAAATTGTAAGTACGTTTATAAATATAAGTAAGTTGATATATATATATATATAAAGTGCTCTTCCATCAAGACAACGCGCCATCCCACAAGTCGACCGTTGCAATGACAAAACTACGAATTGGGCTATGAATTGATTTCTCATCCATCCTATTCTCCGGATTTGGCCTCGTGTGACTTCTTTCTGTTCCCAAACTTAAAAACTTGGCTCGGTGGGAAGAAATTCTCGTCAAATGAGGAAGTCATTGTCGCCAATGAGTATTTTGCAGACTTTGAGACAGCCTATTTCAAATGACTACCAAACGTGAACTATACGTCCTTTTTGGCTGAAATTTGGTTGGGCCTTAAAGGGTTCGAAAAGTGGATCTTTTGAGATATCGCGTCATCAAATGGATTGTAGCGCCATTTCATGGAAATTTACCAAATTTATCAAACGACCCACGTATATATATATATATTATTGTGGAGCATTATGTGATAATGTAAATCACGATTCGATAGAAAAGGTGTTGCCTGTCATCTAGTACGGAGTCTCGATGTAGAGTTAGTGTGCAGGGCTAGTATTGTGACATTTTTCTATAAATTATTATATATCTTCACACAACTATAGATGGACTAATGATAAATGCTTTAAAATGTTGCAAGTTCATTTGACTCAATAATTGAGCTAACTTACAAATTTTTAATATAACTCGTAAATAAGAAAAAAGACTATGTTAATTACAAGGTGCAAAGTGGAAAGATCAATATGTCCTATCTATAAGGTTGAGCATTCTCGATAAATTGAACTATGAAGATAATTTCATGAGATTACATATTATTAAAAACATGAAGAGGTCATGTTAATTTTTATTATTTTCATCTTAGACAATAACTTGTAATATTCTTTCTTTTAAATTAACTTAAATTAAGCTTTAATTAACAAAATCAGAAAAACTAAATTTAATTCTTTAAAATAATAATTAAACGTAAAATATGTTTCATCGTTAACATACAATAAAAAACATTGATAAAGACAGATTTCATTTCATTCAGCTGAGTTTATAAGGTTACTTATGTGGTGATACGTTGAACATGAGTCGAATAAATAAGTATTTCAATTATATTTGTTTGATTCACCCTTGTATATATAAATATTAAATAAGTAATTATTAACTATATATAGGGTATTTCCACAACCTACACAATAAGTCAGGTTGCTTATCTATCTATGAGCATGGTCATGCTTTATTAGTAATGCAGAATAAGATTAGATAGCAAGAGAGAGAGAGAGAGAGAGAGAGAGAGAGAGAGAGAGAGAGAGAGTCCAGCGAAGAATGAGACAAGAGAAGTTGAATTTTATTCTGATATAGTATAAAATTCAATAATATTAACTATATAAAATGTATTTAATACATAATATTTGACTTAATCTGACATAAATGACATTTAACAAATATTTATTATAATATATAAACATTATAAGACAAAAATATTTGCTTTGTAATTACAAATATTTATAATTATATGTTTTTAAATATTTATTAAATGTCATGTTTATGTTAGCTTTGATGTACCCTTGGGTGAAGAATACTAATAGAGGATTGGAAGGATCAGAATTCAGAAATAAGCCATCAAATATACAAAACTAATAATTTAATAATTAGTTATTTCTTACAATGTCACAAATTTGTACACTTTATTAGCTTATGGATTATAAGATTGTTGTCACTTAACTTGCACTAGACAATTTATACGTCGGTCCGATTTCGGTTTAGACATGTTCGCGTTGACTTTATAATTCAATCGACTTATGATTTAATATGCGTGAGCTACATACATATGGACATAGTCTCGGGTAACAGCTGATAGTAAGACTCTATCCAGTATGTCACGGCGTATATTAATATACTTGCTCGAACTGCTGACCTGACTTGCACGCTGGTCAGCTGTTCGAGCTTTCAGTCGTTCTCTTTCCGAATGTGGTCATTGTTAACAATGGTATTCTGATTTCTCAATTTGGCAATTGCTTCTATCTTTTTGCGGGAAACAGCTTGCACATTGCTTCCGCAAGATTGCATTTTCGCAATTGAAGTGCACTATTGAAGTAGGCAATTGGTACACCGACTTTTTTGGAAATCAATAGTTTTCAAGTCAGCTTCGAAATAGCTGAATTGCCTAATTATTAGTTGTTAAATGACTGAATTGCCTACGAATTAATCTATTATGTTGGTTATAGCTATCGCAGATTAAATCAAATATGATTTGCATTATTAAATACATATTTTATATCTTATTATTGAACTTTACACTATACAAGTAAAATTCAATTTTTTTCTTATTCCTCCGGACTTCATCTTATTTTGCATTACCAGTAAAGCATACCCCTGTCCATGGGCAAACAAGCAACCCAATTTACTGATGTGTAAGTTGCAGAAGCACACACACACACACACACACACACACACACACACACACACACACACACACACACACACACACACACACACATATTGATTATGCCAGTTTTGAAACGTTTCAAAGAAACATTTGTGTAACGGGTTTTAAACGAATATGTGCGTAAGGATGGAACCTAGATTGAAAAGTATTCGAGATTCGGGGTGTATGAAGATAAGATAACAGTGGAGGAAAGAATAAGAGTGATTCAAAATATAGTAAGCTATGAAAATTATTCGGAACATTTCAAGAAGTATTAAGGTATCCAAAATGAAGTGGTGTGAAATGATAGAAGATAGGGGTGGTGGCCATACCAAGAACGTCTGCGTGTATCGAGGTTTCTGTAGTAGATGGAGAAGGGATGAGAGAGGAAGTATTGGTATGGAGAGTGCTTGGGAATATATGTGAGCATAATTCGAACAATGATTGTCGATTTATAACCGAATCGTGATATAATCTCCGCGCACACTTCGATGACGATTCTTAATTTTATTTTACCCCATTTTTACAGCAAAATTTAAATATCTCCCTTCATATTTATCAGAAAAAAATAACGACACTTTCATTACATAATGGGACTTCATGCTGTCGATTAAGCCTTAAAAATGTCATCTTCCTAGCCGTATTTTAGATATAAACATAGTGTTCCCAGTCATTTCGACGGATCGAATAAAGATACACTGTGTCTCCTGCGCTCAGTACGTGCAAATACTTGACGCAAGACACTGCCGTGTCTCTTGATTCTGATGGGAATCTTACGAGCAGTCGAAAAAATTAGTCGTATTGTATATGCCGCCTGTTAATCACATCTCGCACGCAAGGTTGCGCAGCGCTATCGCGATTCGCGAAGATTCGGAGGCTCGCGAGATTGCTTGCGATCAATCAAAGCGTGATAAGATTTGTAAACCTGCGGTCGTCTGCGTGCTCCCGAAAGGATCCTGGCACTTGTATTATGTAGCTATACTACAATCTAGATATCGAAGGGGACGCAGGATATTCCGACTAAATATATTATCGAGGCCTATCGAGAGATAGGCCTCGATAATATATTTCTATCAGATTGGGAGAGTTCATTGATGAATGATTTATATTATAAAGCCATCGGTTTCGCACGTATCCGCGATTATAATGTCGTGTCTCATTTAGTAACTGAATTTTGTAAGTAACTGCGTTACGTATGCGAACACGTAGTGTGTGATCATGCCGTCTCATCTGATATCGTATTAATCCTTAACTTTCTCGTTTTAGAGTCTTAATTTACATATCTGGGTCCGAGTCATTCATGGCGTTTTTGACTGGCTCTGTAATTATCACAAATCTCGATGGAAAATATTTTTTTTTTTTATGAAATTCCAAACTACAGAATCGAAATATCAAAATATAAAAAGGTTTTGATAATAATTGAAAAAATTATTGTTGCCAAAAAATATTACATGCAGCGGACTTCCACGACTCTTTTCTTTTGTGGAGTTCTGGAATTCATTGAAATAAAGAAACAGCTGCGAATAACGAAAAAGTTGAGCGTTATAACTTAAAAATTTTTTTTTCCCATGTTAAAAACTAAAACGAAGAATCTAGTATCTCCTTGTAAATGTCACTCCGAGATAAATTAAAAATCGATGCACGTGCACGAGCGGCGGGATCAAAAGGATACCGAGTCTTTCCCCTCAGACACCGCGGCTAAAATAATAATAAATATGTCATTGAAAGCGTAAGACCGGTGCCAAGATATTTTTTAACGGCCAAATCGCAGACGATTTTCACGAGTCCGTGATCACAAAATCTAAGAAGTGACACGCGACGTTCAGAGGTAGATTCTGGGTGGTTTCATGCCGATACTGCACGTGCGCTTTCTTGATGCACTACATGTATTTTCCCATAAATATTAAGATCATAAAATTAAGGATAACACTTTCCCACATTATAGACACTGGTAAGTATCCTTCCTTCTCCAAAATCTTGATCAATCTGAGAGCAAAGAAAAATCCTACTACTAGTTAACAAAACCTATATCAAATTTTCAAACTTGAATAATAGGGGATGATTAGTATAAAAATCACGGTTCCGCGACGCTCAGGATGATTTTTCTCTGAATTTTAAAGAAGTTATAGTTGTGTAAAGACCTTTGAAAAAGGCTTCATCCGATTCTCGAAGCCCTTTTCTTCAGTCTGTACAATCTACTAAAACCATACTATTAACTTAGACTTAAGACGGCACTGACTGACCGGGGAAATGGATCGCGAATCTCACAATTGATAGTACCCTCTACGACGATCTCTCGAGCTCCTGTACATCGCTGTCGCCAAATCTTTGATTTCACTGCAGTACACAAGATGATCCGTCTTTAAAAACGATCAAATTATTAGTGCGTTCACGCAATTCTTCCGCCCTTCGTCATCGTCACCTAGCGGGGATTAATAACGCACGCCGACCTACCGCTCGTGTCCGCTCTAACACCGCGGAAAACTCTCGAGAACAATCTCAATCTCCGCTAATTCAGACCCAAGAACAAACTTCGGTCGTTCAGCCTCTGGCCTCGGCCCTATCACCGCTATTATTAGGTGTACAACTTTGCTTCCGCCGTTTTTTTTCCGAAATTCGAGGCTTTATTGTAAAAAACTGGTTATACATTTATGATTCAAAGTATTGTCTATCGCTGGCCACTACTTTCTCCCATCTTTCGGGTAGAGTACGAATCCCGCGTCGAAAAAACTGGTCATCTTTTGAGGTTATCCACGAATCGATCCAATTTTTTACTTCTTCATAAGACCGGAAGTGCTGGTCAGCCAGGCTGGGTGCCATTGATCGAAACAAGTGATAGTCAGAGGGAGCAACGTCTGAAGAATACGGCGGGGGGGGGCTTCCCATTTCAACGTTTCCAAGTATGTCTTGACCACTTTCGCAACATGGGGTCGAGCATTGTCATGCTGCAAAATTACTTTATCGTGTCTCTCGTTGTATTGCGGCCATTTGTCTTTCAATGCTCGGCTCAAACGCATCAATTGCGTTCGATCACCTGTGATTGTTTCAGTCGGTTTTAACAGTTCATAATGCACTACGTCGAGTTGGTCCCACCAAATACAGAGCATGACCTTGGACGTCAAAATCACCGTTCTTGAAGCGTTGAAACCACTCACGACACGTTCTTTCACTAATAGCGGCCTCAGCATAAGTATTTGAGAGCATTCAATGAGCCTCAGCCGCAGATTTCTTCATATTGAAGCAAAAAATTAAAACCTCCCGCAAATGACGAGAATTTGGCTCGTAAACTGACATTTTCAATCGAGAATAACTTTATGATGCAGACACAAATCGATTAATGTTTCTATGGAGTTATGTTGACAGATGCCCAAGTTTATTGTATGACGTCTATGATCTATTTATTTCGACCACCACTTACCGCTAAAGCCATCTATAGGAAAACGGTGGAAGCAAAGTTGTACACTTAATAGAAATTTCTTACTCCTCTGTATCTGATCTGTTCCCAGACTTTTTAAATGACTTCTTCCCCCTTCCACATCTGATATCATCATTCCTGATTGAGGAATTTCCCGTCTCGGATATCACTTCCTCTATTCCTCCTGTTCAAATTGACGCTTACTCTCCCGCTAGTCACTTTCCTCATCTCTTTCATAACACCCATCAATTATTGGAGTACATGTCCTATTTTATTCCTTTCACTAACGACCAGATGATAGTCAACATCGCAAGATCCACTTATCTTTTTTCAGTCCCCATTCCTCATTCCCATCGATCCTCTTTTTCTCCAACCAGATGAAAGAATGTACACAAATTTTTCTCCTTTTCCTTCCAAACTCTCCGCACTCAAAATAACGCCAACATTACAGCTAACTCTCTTTCCACACACTCATACACAATACATAAATCTATACAGTAATATATTTTAGAATAAAGAAATACTTAGCAATACATTTTTGTTAAGTAATATAACAAAAATGTATTGCTAAGTATTTCTTTAATTGTATTACTATTAAATTTAATCTTCTCTTATCTATTTAAAAACTTCTCCTTGTATTCATTGTAAGCACTTCACCCTCTTCCCGATCATTTCGATTAAGTTCCATGATCGAAAGTCAGGGCATACGTACTGACACTTCTAGTGTTAAAGTGCGTCCTTGTAGCACACTGACCCAGTTTGGGCCCTTTAAATTTAAAAATACGTTCGACTCGTGAGTCCGTTTAGCGGAGCACGAGTTAAAGTTTCCACTTCGTCTTCCATTCGATCCCCGGCTCATTAGGAGCCTCAGGACAAAACGAAATATCTCCCGATTTCTGCATCGATCCTTCCTCACAGCTCCTTTGCGGTCCGGAGCCTGGACACGACAATTTAGTCTAATAATTCGGTTCTTATTGCGTTTGCCTCTTCAGCTCCATGCATGCGGAGTTTGGACATAATAATATTAAAAAACAATTTGTGAAAAGAATACCATAATCAGTTTTTTTTCAAATAATTATATCTTTATTATAAAAAAAAGATACAAATAAAAATATATAATGTTTTAAAAATAGAAAAATGTGAACTTTAAGAAAAAAAACGTTATATTGATTTATTCCAAAAAGTGTAATTATTTGCACGAGTGAAATAAGGGCATTTTATACATGCTTGGAATAATATCGGAGGTCTGATATTTTCTTCTTTAAAAATGCTATGAAAATATTTTATATCAGATGTGATGATTTCGACGATTATTTATAGTTCATGATTTTATAGCTTCGATAATGTAGAGCGTACCATTTCGCCAAGATGCCTCTCTCGCAAAAATGCTTTTTTTGACACTGAATATATTTTTTATTTTTAAGAGAAGAACATTTGAATACGACACTAATAAACAAGTATTTACTGAAAACGAATTTTTACTTTCGGCAAAAATCCATCGAATTACATTTCCAAATCAAACCAAACTCCATTTCAAGCCAAACTTTTATTTTATCATAATTATCATCAAGATAACAATGAAACAATTGTATCATGGCGATGACAGAGAAAAGTTCCAAGTTTTATTACTCTGCAATATTAACCGTAAAATAGCGATTTAAATTTTCATTCGGGTCCAAATGATTCACTCATGTAAATTTATTTCTAATTTCGAATCAATCAATTATTTATACGCCCGCCACGGCCACAACGTAGTCACTCTATATTGTATTGAATCACATTTTTGCATCGCGTCTTCGTGTCGAGATTTCGTTTGTTAGATTTTATAATATTCTCATGTGTTCTAGAATTCTGTAGATTTTTTTTTGTGATAGTTCTCGTCGAGGTCAAATTTTGTTTACGCATGAAGTATGATCGATTCTGCTCAATACTATCACTGTGATACATTGTATTAGGATTAATTTCTTTAATTACTGTCTCAACTGCTCGCAAAATTATTTTTCATTTTTCATGAACTCATCGAAAGAAATCTTTACTTAATATTGCATGTCGAGGACATAATTTGGAGAGGTAATGTCCTAATAATGCTTTGTATCGCGTATGACTATTAAATTGTTAGTCAACGTGTATGGAACATTGTAAACGGTTGAAAAAATATATTTTTGTTGTGTATTCTTAATTTTGAATATTTTATTATTGCATTACCTCGCTAGTTCTCCAAAATCCTCCGTTTCCGGCCACGACCGCCCCTCTATCATTATGGTTGAATAATCGGCTATCAAAGTTAGCGTTCGCAATTCTTTAGACACTTTCATATTTTGAGTTAAATTTTTGTTAATTCCGCGAAAAGAGTGGCTCGCTCGTGCTTGCGCCTCATTATCGGTATTACGAATGAGAACAGTATGAATATTTGAAAATATTTCTTGTCGAGTTATATAATTTCATCTCGAATAAATATTATTTGCAAAAACCTCAAAAAATATTAATCACGAATACACGCACAAAGTTGCATCACGGTCATGAGTACGGTCGCAATATATATTGTATAAAGAACAGTAAAAATATGTGGTAAATCTTCTTGCATTAACCTAATATTGTACGATGTTCATTATTTTACTTTATATATATTTTTGAATTAATTTTTGTTTTATAGCAATACATTCCATTATTATCCGTCTTTTGCGATTCAACAATGCAACAAATTTATTGGGACAATATGTCGGTCATCGCAGGATATGATGTAACACCGGACGCTGGTACGACATTGAGAAAAATAATCAGTTTGAACTTGATGGATTTAGAAAAGTAATGTTTACAATAATATACTGATATTAAAATATATTGATATTGAAAAATACACGCATATAAAATTTTATTATGTTTCCGACTATATTAGGCTATCATAATGAATAAATTACATTTTTATAATGTAAGGTATTAAGAACCAATTATTGTGCAATTTGAAAAAACAATTTTGTTACACTAACGATAAAGAAATACTTACTTTTAAAACTATTGACATTTAAAATAAATCGACTATTGACGTTTAAAATAAATTCAAATAGTAAAAGATTTATGAAAACTAAAATTAGATTCTTATTTATGCATTTCTTTCATACCTCATCTTATATCCTCTTAAAGCCAAGAGGATACTAAAGCGGCCAAACTTGATCGAAGTCGATAATATAGGCTTAGTTTACATCTTACATTTGTCCAGTGAGAAATAATGAAATCGATGTCAAAATCGACGTTTATTCGACGATTTTATTGTCATTTCTCACGGGGTAGATTATTATCTATATTCTAAATCTAACCTAAATATGACAAGTGGCGACAATGTAAATAGCTGTAACCTCACTTAGGTGAGGGGTCTTTTTCAATATCTCTGACTAGCCTCCTTTGACTCAAGCTTACCCCTGATTACTAATTAAATAATTATTGATGCACAATCAAATTAGTCGATGAATACCTATACAGCACAAAAACATTTCTGAAATATCTCTGAAAGATTTATGTGCTGTATGGATTACTTCTTCTTAATATTAAATGCATTATTATTTAGTGCTATATAATTATTAGTGCTATAAAAAAATGCTATTATAAAATTTTGCTTTGAAAAACACTTCATGTGCTTTCATCTTGGAGAGTTTTGGGATCAATTTTGGGACTCACTTTACAGGCGAAATGCTGCGCTCCAGATTCTTATTTACGAATAAATGCTCTCCATTGAAGCCCTTTGTCGGCGAAGATGTGTAATTTATTGCATGTGAAAGATTTCAGAAATAACTTAACTAAAAGGTTTGTAAAACGATTTCATATAAAATGTTATAGAGATTACTCAATTGAAAATTTTGTAAAATTATGTTTATGTGAACAACTTCAAAAACATTCCTATTACAACATTTCATGTGACATGTTGCAAAATTCTTTCAGAATTATTTACACATGAAATATGAAAGATCGAAATGATTTTGAAATCTTACTGAAAGTTTTATGTAACTATTGGTGCTGTAGGAGTATATATGACATATAGACTAACCGGGCAAGCCGACCTGATCTAACCTTACAGAAATACACTATTAATGAAACTATTGATTATTCAGTCATAATTTTTTTAGTGAATTATTGAGAAAAATTTTTTATTAGATTATAGAAAAACTATTCAGATAATTATTGGAAAAATTATTAGGTGTGCAACTTTGCTTCCGCCGTTTTCTTATAGATGGCTTTAGTGGTAAGTGGTGGTCAAAATAAATAGATCATAGTACGTCATACAATAAACTTGGGCATCTGTCAACATAACCCCATAGAAACATTAGTCGATTTGTGTCTGCATCATAAAGTTATTTTCCATTGAAAATGTCAGTTTACGAGCCAAATTCTCGTCATTTGCGTGAGGTTTTTTTTAATTTTTTGCTTCAATATGAAGAAATCTGCGTCTAAGGCTCATCGAATGCTCTCAAATACTTATGGTGAGGCCGCTATTAGTGAAAGAACGTGTCGTGAGTGATTTCAACGCTTCAAGAATGGTAATTTTGACGTCGAAGACCGGTATAGCGATGGAAGAGAGAAGGTTTTCGAAGATGCAGAATTGGAGGCATTACTTGAGCAAGACTCGTGTCAAAATCAAGAAGAATTGGGAGTGACTCAACAAGCCATTTCAAAACGCCTCAAAGCCATGGGAATGATTCAGAAGCAAGGAAATTGGGTGCCGTACGAATTGAAGCCGAGAGATGTTGAACGGCGTTTGTTTGCTTGTGAACAGCTGCTTGAAAGGCAAAGACGAAAAGGATTTCTGCATCGCATTGTGAATGGGTTCATTACGATAATCCTAAGCGCAGAAAATCATGGGGAGTTCCCGGCCATGCTTCCACGTCAACGGCCAAACCGAATATTTACGGCTCCAAGGTCATGCTCTGTATTTGGTGGGACCAGACGCTCGGCGTAGTGTATTATAAACTGTTAAAACGAACTGAAACAATCACAGGCGATCAGTATCGAACGCAATTGATACGTTTGAGCCGAGTATTGAAAGACAAACGGCCGCAATACAACGAGAGACACGATAAAGTGATTTTGCAGCATGACAATGCTCGATCCCATGTTGCGAAAGTGGTCAAGATATACTTGGAAACGTTGAAATAGGAAGTCCTACCCCACCCGCCGTATTCTCCAGACGTTGCTCCCTCTGACTATCACTTGTTTCGATCAATGGCACACGGCCTGGCTGACCAGCACTTCCGGTCTTATGAAGAAATAAAAAATTGGATCGATTCGTGGATAGCCTCAAAAGATGACCAGTTTTTTCGACGTGGGATTCGTACGCTACTCGAAAGATAGGAGAAAGTAGTGGCCAGCGATGGACAATACTTTGAATCATAAATGTATAATCAGTTTTTTACAATAAAGCCTCAAATTTCGGAAAAAAAACGGTGAAAGCAAAATTGTACACCTAATAATTAGTTTAATGTTACTACTGCTATATAAGACAAATATTAATTAAAAATTTCCGAGCGAGAGTAATAGCGCAATAATAGCGCAGTAGTTAATGCGTTTGATCTTAACAATAGTATATTTCAATTCTTACACAATAAATCAATCGTTTCAGCTTCATTCGAGTCATTTTCAGCGCATCAGATGCTATGAGGATATCATCTATGTAAACGTAGCAATAGTCTAGGCCTTATAGTACGTCATTGATAAATCTTTGGAAGGTTTGCGCAGCGTTGAGTAGTCCGAATGACATGCATCTAAACTCGAACATTCCAAACTTTTTTTATTGTAATGACTGTTTTTGACACATCTTTTGAATCGGAATCTGGTTATATGGGCGTATCAGGTCTGATGTCGCGAGAATATTTTTCTTCCATGAAATGTTTGCGCGAAGTCCATCAGAATCGGATACCTGTCCGCTACAGTCCTCACGTTGAGCTTCCTGTAGTCGCCATACGATCGCCACGTGTTGTCCTTCTTGGGCACCATGTGTAACAGTGACCATAAGCTCTTAGATGATTATATGATGCCTTCTTATATCATTTCAAATTCCGTTTTGGCTGCTTTCAGTTTGTCGGGAGGTAATCTCCTCGGTCTGCATGTTTCCAGTGATTCTGGTGTTGTCTGGATGTAATGCATGGTCTTATGTCTTGTTGTATATGGTTGTTCTGTTATCCGTGTCAACTCAGAGTACTCTGCCAAGATGTTGTAGAACTCTATGAGTTTTTACTGAAGCAGTTGCAGTCACATTTACTGTTTCTTTTACTTCGAGATCCATCTTTTCTCTTCATGTCTAATAAGTTATAGTACACTAGGAAGTCTGCTATAATCGGCTGTGTGGTCTGTACAATTATGAATCTTGATGGGAAAGCCCGTCTGAGTCTAATTCTGGTCGTTATTATGCCATATGTCGATATTATCGACCAATGGGTCGATGGGATTGGTCGATATTATCGACCAATGGGAGCTATGTAGCCAATGGGCTACATAGCTGATATGGCATCGATTGTTTTCGTTCTTTGATGTCAGATGTTGGATAGATGCTCACCTGTGTCTACTAAGAACTTTTTCCTTGTGACTTTGTCTGTCATGTAGAGGCGGCTGAGAGCTGTCGTCAATGGCTGCTATCACTATGTGCCCTCGCTGTTTTCCGATTTTGAAATCGCAAAGCTGTTCGCATTTGTGCGCTTCAGCTCCAAAACGCTTGTGATAGTAATAGGTTTCTTATTCTGCTCCTGGATCTGCTCCGAGACTTATCTCTCCTTTGGAAATCTCTTTTCGATTGCCCAGGTACATGGCCATCTTTTCGACCTTAGTCGAACGCTGCCACTTGTTTCCGCAGCTCTTTTATCGGATCTTCTTTGGCTGCCTGTATTTTTGTTGATTGTGGTCCTGCGGTTAAGACCATCGTTTTGCTCCCGATCTCGTGTATCCGATCTGCCTGATTTGCTACACTGTAGAGGTCGTCTCCTTTTGTGACTAGTATTACTTGCATCTGCGCTGGAAGTCTTCCCAGCCAAAGTGTGTGCAATAGCTTTTCTGAGACTGCAGTCCCTGCCAGCGTTGCGAGATGTCTTAGGAATTGTAACGGTTTCCTGTCTCCTCTGTTTCCAACAATTGCCTTATCCGCTCTGCGAGTCTGTTAGCCTTTACCAACACGCTTTCTTAAACGCATGATATTTTCCACTACTAGGAGGGTTGATGATTACGTCATTAACTTCTCTCGCTTGCTGCGATTTTATTTTTGAGAGAGCATGTATGTATCTCTCGTGATCGCTCATCACCTTGCACAGCTCGAATTGGCTCTCTATCTGTGCGAACCATAGTTCCGGTTCGTTCGGCAAAAATGGTGAAATCACTATCTTGTTAATTCGCGTGTTCTTCTCGACGATGACGTATAGCCTGTGTTGTTTATTGTTGAATCATCGTGATCCTACTGAATGGCCTCCTTCAAAAGTCGGGGGTCATCAGTTATCACACGCGATGCGTTTTGATATATGATATTTCTCGCCAGTTGCTTTGCGTGTTCGTTGGGATATAAGCTGACCGTCTCCTTCGGCCTCAACCATTTGCCAGTGTCATAAATAGTTTGCTCGCAATAGTCGCAGAGTGGATAGGTTCTGTTCCAATGATAAAACTTGATTAGGAAATTACAACTATTTACAATATATTTACACTTATATGTACAGAAATTGAGATGGTGCTGAAAAGAGCCGTTTATGATACTTTATGTCCTGAAAAGGGCTGTTTATAATGCGGTATCTACCGTGATACGCGTTTGCGATTGGTGACTTGCAGTTAGTCCACTTAGCGGCGCCCCAGCACTAATTGTTGTTGTCGATCTCTGATTGGCTCATTGACGATGACTGGAAGACGATTCCCTTCCGCCAGGCGGCCGTGTTCCCGACGGCGTGTGTAGCGAGAGTTCCCCTAGCTTCGGCTTTGGCAGCATTTTCCACTCGTTCTCCGATGTCTGCGTGTCGGTTATCCTAGGCGGCGTCACGGGCAGTGGCGAGACCGGAACGCTGATGTAGTTCGGCGACGTGTATGAGCCAGCAATCCCAGGTGCTAAGAAGAATTCGTGGCGGCCGCGTCAATCTCTGACGCTGCAGTGAGATTTCGATCGGAATGAGCCTCCATCTCATCGGTGTCGGTGAGCATTGATTAGCCGGTACATGCTGCTTCGGGCTCTGCTCATGTCTATTGGTCGTTGTCGTTCTTCTGCTAGACCTTGCTGTTAGTCGATGCTCTTACTACCTCTGCTGCTGGGCTGCGAGGTTCCTGCGGCTCCGCTAGTCAGTTGCTGCTGCTGGGCGTTGACTCCGCTAGTCGGCTGCTGCTGGACGGTACCTCTGATGCCGGCGGTGATATCGCTACGGTCGCTTTGCTGGTGGTCACTTTTGCTAGCTTGTAAGTCGACGCAGCTTGGTAGACCAATGGTTACAAAAAGGCTCAAGAGTGTAATTGAGCTGCTCACTCTCGCTGCGGTGAGCCTATCTCTGTCAAGCAAATCGAACGCTAGTTCGCGTTTGATGCGCCAGTGTCCTGGAGGTTGAGTCGCGGTACTGGACACGATGCGCGCACATGCTTGCCACAAAAAGCTGGTGTATATTGGGTTGCCGTACGGCTTGAGAAATCGCTACATCTTTATCGTCGCTTTATCGCACTGAAAAAAATATAGTCAATTTTAATAAATATTTAGTTGAATATTGCCAATTAAATATAAAGATATATGTATATGTATATGTATTTATAAGAAATGTTAATTTGATTTAACAATCTTTTTTTTTATTGAACAAATATTTACTTACTGTAAATAAATGTTTGTATAAATGTTGTGTATTGAACTAAATATTTATTATAATTAACTATATTTTTTTCTCAGTGCGCTATAGCTTCCCTAACTCTATTCTTTGTCCGCTTTTACACGAGAGTCATATTGTAATTGACGAGCTTCTTTTCGCTCTGCGTAATAAAATAAAACTCCCTTAAAACTTATGTTGGATGTGAGAGACAAATATCGGAGAAAATTTTTTATGAAAATTGTTTTCCCGCAATCGGTCAATCGATGTCCATGGATGCTTCCATGTCCATTTTGCGAAATGAACAACTTGATTTCCGTAGGTGACTTCAAAAAATAAAAGGAAAAACGACGATTAATAATTATGAAAATACGCGAAAGAAACTAAATTTAAGGAGAGGGAAAATAAACTTATCTACGCGGCGGCCCCCTTGCGGCAGGATGAGTTGTGCCAGCATACATCCGCGCGGTCGCGTTAGCGAACCGAAGAGCACCGCGACAAAGAGCCTTGTCGCGGTGCGACGTACACAAGCTTAACTTTGTTAATATTCATGAGTAGTGTATAATTTCGTCTAAGCACGTGCATCCCCGAAATCGCATCATTGTCAAGGAGCTTATACGCGATATCACTCAGAAAAAATTAACATCAAAAAAGGAAAGCGATAGTAAGGAAGGAATTAAGAGACAAAAAAAAATCTTCTTTTTCCGTTTTCAAATATAAGATCATTTTTATTTATTATTCGTTACTTAATTTAAGGGAAAAGG
>NW_017259239.1:72118-87189 GCF_001594045.1 Atta colombica | reverse complement strand
TATATATACATTTTATATTAAATCATTTAATAATAAGATTAATGAAAAATTTAATAAAACTATTTTTACAAAAATAGTTACATTTTATTTTATTTTATTTACTTAGACATTAATTTTTACATTCTTCTTACATACGACACTTAAACTATAATAAACGTTAGGGTCGGAAAACTCGTTAATATTCCTAACGTAAAAATAAGAGAGAATCGATTCGAATAAGAAGAAGAAGAAGAAGAACGAAACGTTATTCATTTATAAAATCGTATGAAAGAGAATAACGATTATTGATAAATCTATGTTTTAATACCGATGCGCACGTTTTTGTTTCATTTCGCGTTATAATCTCGTGAAATGCGCTAGATTGTGTTAAAACACAGATTTATATAAAGTAAAAAGAAATCCATTATTTTTGCATGAAATTGAAGGCTTTATTTAATATAGTTAGAATGATCCGATTTAGGTCAAATATGCCGTTTTATTCGATAACTTGTTGAAGGTAATTTCATTATGCCTCTTTTATAGAAACCCTCGTTCCTATTGGCAAAAAACTGGGACAGTCGATTTTCACAAGCTTCTCTTGAGGCGAATTTTTCACCAGCAAAATTATTCGCCATAGATAGGAACAGGTGGTAATGAAGCCAGATCCGGACTATAAGGTGGATGCATAAGAACCTCCCAACCAAGCTCCCGGAACTTCTAGCGACTCACTATCGATGTATGTGGTCTTGCATTGTCCTGATGGAACACAATTCCTCTTCTATTGGCCAACGCTGGCCGCTTCTGGGCGATTGCTTCCTTCAGACGGTCCAATTGTTGACAGTATAGGTCCGAATTATGAGTTTGGCCGTAGGGAAGCAGCTCATAGTAGATGATTTCCTGGCCATCAATCCTGGCTTGGCCACCGTTTGCGCCGGCTCACCGCGATTCGACCACGACCGTTTTCGCTTGACGTTGTCGTAAGTGACCTACTTTTCATCATCAGTCCGCTTCAGAAATGGATCGATTTTGTTACGATTCGCAGATGGAAATTTGGTCCATGAGGTTTTTTTGCGTTAACTCGTGCGGCACCCACATCGAACTTCTTTTTATATCTAGTCTTATTCAAGTGATTCCAAACGGTTTTTTGTGCAATGTTTAGCTCCTGGGCAATTGAAACCGTGCTTACATGACGGTCGGACTCGACGATTTCCATTATTTTATCGCCATTTTCGACAATTGGCTTTCCAGAGCGTGGTGCATCTTTGACATCAAAACCGGAATCGACGAAACCAAAATTGCGCGTAATTGGCTGTTACAGTATCAGGATCATAAACACTATACATATTTTCAGCTGCCTGGCTTGCGTTTTCGCTTTTATCGAAGAAAAACTGTAAAATATGGCATATTTTCTCTTTGCTGGTGTCTATCTTTGACGCGCACTCAAATAATACTGAGTCAAGCAATCACAAAACTGTCTGAGAAGTTTTTTTTAGTACGAAATCTTATCTTTCTAACTCGATCTAGTGTAACCCGATCGCACTTATACAACGCGAGATGTAGATTACTAAAGCCATCTATTGGAAAAATAATGGATTTCTTTTTGCTGCACCTTATATTAGATCGTGATGATTTCTCCTTTTCTTCTTCTCATTTTCTATTATTAATCTTCTAATACTATCGAAATTTATTATTAGCGAGTTCTTATAATTAAACGTTATTCCTTAAATTTCATGCAGGCGAAATTTCCCCATTTTATTTGTACAATGTTATATGAAGCAGTTATTATCAAGTAAAGCTAATCCAATGAGCGCCATCTTTTAAACGGACATATGTCCGTGAGCCTTACCTAGTAGTGTGCGTGAGCACTCCGCCGTGCCCCTATGCTGCTAACTTCGCCGCTATCGCACAATATTCTCACGCATCATAATAATGCGAAAAATTTGTTTTGCATTAAAATCATATTCTTTCTGCCAGAAGCATTTTTTTTCCAGAAAATTTTAATAAGGGATACAAGAACTCTCGTCAAAACATAGCAAATTATAGATTACATAAAAAATATAATCTTTTTGCTTACAAATTTAAAAAATCTTTTTTTGTAAATTCGAAACTCTGTAAATTTTCTTTTTTACACAGAATAAAAATATTATCTTTTTCTTATTCATACTTTTTAATTAATTTTTTCTTAAAAAATTTTCCTCATAACTATCTATTACAAATGACTGGTTATTTAAAAAATCCATTTCTTAAAAAGTTTCTATTAAAACATATTACATGTAAACATATTAAGAAAATATAAAACAGAAAATAATAAAAACTTTTTCTTTATCAACATTTGGAGGTTTGAATAAGCAGAAGGAATAAATTCTGTCTTGTGTTAAATTATTTTTTAAGCAATTCTATTCTTTTTCATAAATTTTTGTGTTAACACTTAAATTTGAAACGAATTATTTTAATAAAATAAATTTTCTTGCAAGTGATTTTATCTAGTATTCTGAAGTAACGAATTTTCTTTTAAAGAAAAAACGAATTTTTTATATCAATTAGATATCCAAATAAATTCATGCTCAAAAGAAAGTATGTAAAACATATTTTATAAAAAAAATAGAGATTTCTTTCTTTATAAAAAAGATTTATCTTCTCTTCATAATATTAAAGAGAATTTTTTGGTGAGCTTTATTTTTTATAAAACAGCATAAAAGATACTTTCATTGGTGTAAAAAAACTTGTAAAAAATAATTGCCTAAAAAAATTACAATCTTTATCAATGAATTGATATTATGTTGCGACATAATAATAATTATACAAATTAAAATTATATCATAACAGAAATTTATAATTATGTCGCAACATAATTTTAATTTTTGGTACAGATATTTTAATGTCTTAAATGTCTTTAATGTAAAATTGCTAATAACGACATGCATATTGCAAACCATTTTATTTTATAAAAACAGGAAACAATATTCTAAGGCTAATATTGAAGAACTTAAATTTCTAACTGCCGATTTATAATTATGTTACAGTTATGTTGTATAATAATTCAACGAATTATAATTATGTAAAGGCATAATAAAAATTTTTTGAATTAAAATTATATCTTGATATAATATAATTTCGAACTTTTATTACGCCTCATACATAATAGTAATTCAGTTAATTTAAATTGTATCTAAACTGAAATAAAAATATTTTGATTATGTCCTGACATAATTTTAATTTTTAATTCATTTAATTATTGTTATATCACAATAATTAAATAAATTTAATGCGGCAGCATATAAGGATTTCAGTTCTTTAATATTAGCTTAATAATATTGAATATTTTATTTTATAATATTAAATATCAAAATTCTTTGTCATATGCATTTTATTATTTGAGATTTTATAAAAATATTTAATATTTATTATTTGAGATATTATAAAAATCAAATTCCTTTATCCGGAATTAAAATTGTGCCTCGACATAATTTTAATTCATTAATAAGAATCGTTATTTCTTTTAGACAATTACTTTTTAAGAATTTTATATTAGAAAAAGTATCTTTTATGCTGTATGGTTTATAAAAATAAACATACAATAAAATTTTGTTCAATATTATGAAAAAATGTAAATCTTTTTATAAGGAAAGGAATGTTTCCCTATTTTTTAACGTTTTCTTTTATTTCGAGTATTTTCTTTTATTTCGAGTATGAATTCATTTGAATTCATTATGTAATTGTTCTAATAAATTATTATTCATAAGAAAGTGAGAGCGCTCTAATGGCGTAGCATTTCGCAACTATCACTTTTAAAAATACCTTGAATTTTAAGTAATATTATATTATATTTAAATAATATGATATAACGGAAGCTTATGGTCAAGCAGGTAATTGAAAAGTAATGTGTGTGATATGACTGAAAACTAAATTACATAGTTTTAAAGTAGTGAACTGAATTAAATTTAATGGACATTTAATGGACAAATTTATCAGAAATCTTGGCGTTAACACTTAGAAATAAACTACTTACTGAATCTTTCTGCGAATACTCTCGTCCAGTTACAATGAAGTGATGCATTTTTTAAAATGAATTTATTATGGCAATTACATATCCAGATAACTCCATAGAAATAAAAGAAATTACAAATGAAATTACAATGAAACATGTTAAAAAATAAAGAAAAATATATTTTTTAATATCATCTTTTTTTTAATATTAAATAAAATTTTGTATTCAACATTTTATACAGAGATTATCTCATAAAAAGTAGAGAGGATTTTGTTTCATTAATTTTTGCAAATAAGAAATGTATATGTGTAACGTTTTAAAATATTAATGTTCTTGAAAAGGACTGTTGTGCGAAAATTTCTAGTCCTAAAAAGGACTGATTTTTAGTAACAGGTCTTGTAAAGATTTATTAAAGTAATGCTCAAAATGAGCTTCAATGCGCGAACCTCAATGCACGCTTCCGCACAAAGAATTAAATTTCGATGTACGCGTCGAACCATTGCTTCATCAATAGTTTGTACAGTTATTATCCTTCCAATAACTTCTTCAGGTGCGGAAGAGGGCTCCGTTGCATATACAATTTTTTACAAATGACTCTAAAGAAAAAAGTTTAGCGGTGTCAAATCAGGTAACTTATTAATAATTAATATTAATTATGTAATATATTAATGCATTTCCTTTTACATATTTTCTTCTCCTGTCCTTCTAAATTAAAAATTTCTCGTACTGCACAGGCCATATGATTGGCCTATATTGGCCTATCCAGCGACTAGGAAAACGTTTAGTTAAAAAATTAGTTACGTCTTGGTATGCATGCGATACTCCATCCTGTTGAAAAAAACTGTTCTCTGCAGAAGAAGAATTTCTTTCAACAAATCTGGGAGCCTTTGTCTTAAAAATTCGACGTAACTTCTTCCCTGTAAAAAAAACATATCACATTACTATGTATTGATACACATTGCTAATCAATCAAAAGATTTTTGCATATTTTATCACTAAAATATCCAGTAAAAAAGTGATGAAAAAGAGATTAATAACTCTGTCACCCAAAATGTCTGCCCAGTAGTTCAACTTCCATCTAATAGGTGTATAACTTTGCTTCCGCCGTTTTTTTTCCGAAATTCGAGGCTTTATTGTAAAAAACTGTTTATACATTTAAAATATTGTCCACCGCTGGCCACTACTTTCTCCCATCTTTCGGGTAGCGTACGAATCCCGCGTCGAAAAAACTGATCATCTTTTGAGGCCACGAATCGATCCAATTTTTTACTTCTTCATAAGACCGGAAGTGCTGGTCAGCCAGGCCATTGATCGAAACAAGTGATAGTCAGAGGGAGCAATGTCTGGAGTATACGGCGGGTGGGGTTCCCATTTCAACGTTTCCAAGTATGTCTTGACCACTTTCGCAACATGGAGTCGAGCATTGTCATGCTGCAAAATCATCCATTTCGATCCTTATTCGGCGTTGATGTCAATTTTGGGTTTTGTTAAACAATTACTATTTCGAATCCTTTGATCTAATCTTTCGAAAGTTCTTCGGGTGGGATGTATGCGATTTAGATAGCGTTCCGCATATAATCTTTCCGTACGTATACTTACACAATTTGCCATTATAATTGGATTTTTATAATAGCAAATTGTGTAAGTGTGCGTATTATGAAGAAATTTTATGAAGAAATTAATATTATGAAAAGAAGATAAATCTTTTTTGTAAAGAAAGAAATCTCTATTTTTTATAAAATACGCTTTACATATTTTCTTTTGAGCATGAGTTTATTTGGATATCTAATTGATATAAAAAATTTAAAAAAAAGAAATTCATTACTTCAGAATACTAGATAAAATCACTCGCAAGAAAATTTATTAAAATAATTCGTTACAAATTTAAGTGTTAATGCAAAAATTTATGAAAAAGAATAGGATTGCTTAAAAAATAATTTAACATAAGATAGAATTCATTTCTTCTGCTCATTCAAACCTTCAAATGTTGATAATGAAAAAGTTTTTATTATTTTTATAGTTTCTTAATATATTTACATTTTATGTAGAAACTTTTTAAGAAATGGATTTTTTAAGTAATAATCAGTTATCTGAAATAGATAGTTATATATGGAGAACTTTTTATGAGAAAATTAATTAAAAAGTATGAATAAGAAAAAGATAATATTTCTATTCTGTGTAAAAGGAGATTTACAGAGTTTCGAATTTACAAAGAAAGATTTTTTAAATAATTTATTAAAGCAAAAAGATTATATTATATATAATCTATTTGCTACGTTTTGACAAGAATTCTCGTATCTCTTGTTAAAATTTTCCTGAAAGAAAATGCTTCTGGCAGAAGGAATATGATATTTAATGCAAAACAAATTTTTCGCATTATTATGATGCGTGAGAATATTGCGCGATAATGGCGAAGTCAGCAACATAGCGGCGCGACGGAGTGCTCACACTACTAGGTGAGGCTCACGGACGTATGTCCGTTTAAAAGACGGCGCCCATTGGATTAGCTTTACTCGATAATAATTGCTTCATACAACACTGTACAAATAAATGGCCTGGGAAATTTTGACTTAATTTTAGATCAGGATTAGCGCTATATAATTAGTGCCCGCTTTTTAAGAAACCTGCATATATATTTGCAGGAATTTGTATCATAATATAATACTTGTCTATCTAATAATTCTAGATGTTCGTATAATTTCAATCGCTCCAATGCCATCATGAATGCCGCGATCTCCGGAGAAGCTACGACCGCTTCTTCTTGCAATCTCCAATGTGAAATGTATGTTACTTTGTCGTACATTACCTTGATGGGCACATTAATATTTCGTGTTCCGGATTTGTGAGTAAAGCTGCCAATCGTTGGTTTTTTCATCTCAGTAGGCAAATTGGATCATGGACGAATTTTTTTCCAAAAGAAATTTAAACAGCTTTGCAACTGAACAGAGTAGACTTGGATTTCGAGCGATGTTATTTTTATTGAGAACGATACCTTCAGTTTCTTCGTATTCTCGAAAATATCGCTCCTTAGCTTTGTCATATTCGTTCGGTTATCCGCTAGCTTCCTGCTTTAATTACAAAAAACTGATGTACTCGGTAAAGAATTCATTCTACCGCATATCGAGATCATATCGCGTAACCTTGTATTGCCAAATTTCGCTCATTTTCGACAATCTTTCTTGATAGCTTTGTGTAATTCGCGAGATACTTAAGTATCCCCGAATTCAAGCGAGACTGTGTATACTCAGCTTGCGAGAACGTTTCCCAACAACTCCGATAGTATGAACAACAATTTGCCACCTACGGAATACGGGAGTACTGGGCGGAGGAAGTATTTTATAATGAATGAGTCCTTTGATCGAATTGAAATCGAAATCCGAAGCTGCGTCGATTAACTCGGGACATTCCTCTCCGATATAGATCTTTGAATGATCAATCGGAAGATAGAACATCCCGTTTTCAGTACATAAGGATACAGAGAGTACACGTCTATTTTCTCCGTTCTCGCAGTATCAGATTGCTATATTCCCCATTCGATTACCAAAAAATGCATTGCGCGGCTCAAGACATGAATTCTTTATTATATTATCAAGAGAAACATTTTCAAGAGCATTTTCAAGAAAATCGCGCATCTTGTTATTCTCCCGCATTTCTCAGTCGAACTCGACTCTCATTTCTCCATGACCTAATATCTCCGTCGTCAAAGACGCCAAGTCCCTGCGAGAATTCGCTCGTGGCACGTGTCGATCGTACTGCTCGGTGGAAAAATTAAGTTTTTCTCCCGATTTATTTGGAAGCATGTTGGACAACCATGCCAAAAGCAGCCGTGAAGCTGCAATACATAATGTTGCGTTTCATTCTTCGGTTCAATTTAAAATCCATCAACGAGAGTACAGGCAATCTGAAACTCGCGCTCTAGCCGCGATAAATGGTTTATCCGCTGATTGAGCTCACGCTCCATCTAAACTAATCACTGCACTTTGCGCGAGTGATTATCGTTATATCTGTATTCCCCCGCCGGAATGACTTCTATTTCTTTCCCGCGTAAAAGTTTTCTGCGAAAATCTTTCATAGAAGCGATAGTTGTGCATTTCACGAATGGACACACGCTCTCGCGCTCAAAAAAGATTTTCCTGACAGCCAAGCACGTCGATTTCGTAACGCAAAATATTTTAACAAAATAATTTGTATCGCGCATAATGCGTTTGCGTTACGAAATCTACAAATTCTTTTACTGGATGGCGAAAAACAAATTCATGCATCAACAAAATTGCAACGACATTTCTTGTATTTCTGCGCGTTTGACAAATTTGTTGCGCGATGCAAAGAGTGCATCGATATATGCATCTTTACATTTTCCGTTCCTTCGAGCATTTCATTTCGTCGAGTTTCGAAGTTATAGAACACGAATATGACACGATCTTTTTTACTTCCCGCATCATTCGCACTTTCAGTGTCATTCTCGTTTACTTGGTTCTTTTCTCGCATTATCCCAGCACTCATCCCCTCTCCGGGGTCTTCGATTGTGACTTTACGATGAAGAAACTGTATGTAACTAGAATGATTCTTAGTTTGCGACGAGCGACAAATTTTACAAAAGATAACGCTACAATCATGACGCAGATTTGATTTTACGAAGCGTTGCAAATTCTAACGGATTTGCGAACGCTTGTGACTGATTTTCCGTCGGGAGATCTTTTCGCACGATGACGCTCGAAACAGAAATTTCCGAAGAACGTAAAGAATTACAAATCGCACCTAACCAACTCCGGAAAATCTCGCACGACGAAAACGTGTAATAGTGCATGGACATTTTTTCGCACAACGATGCTTTCTACTGTTCCGATAGCTGGTATTGCAAGCCACGCCATATCCTTCTTAGCGGCGGCTTTCAAATTTTTAATTAGTTAATAATGCCGCAAACGGTCGTAAAATATTATGTTTAATCAGAATGACGGTTCACGACCTAGGAAGGAGAATAACGCGCAGCCGTCATACAACGGATTCTCATTGCGATCAAAAATACTGAAATTGTAAATAACTATCGCGATATTTTCCGCGATGAGAAACCGTTGAAATTGTTCGATTTCCGCATCCCTCCTCGGGAATCGTAATACCCACAGAAATCGTTTATTCTTTGACTAATTCACGTTGTAAAGAATGAATGTCATGGAATCTCCTTTCATGTAGTTTCTCGTCGCGCAACTGTTCGTAATTCATGCGTGCTGCTACAAGCAAACAGGGGAAATATAAATTGTCGGAATTAACAATTTGTAATCGAGCATTTGGGTAAAATTGAAGCATTACATCTTCACGCATTAATCGATTGGATTTAACGTCCGCATTCAGCAGGTAACGAAACTCTGAAAACGTATACAGTAAAATTTTCCGCAATATCGATTCTTCCAATACTTTGTGTCAGCGAACTCACGAGTTGCTATGTCATTGTGGATTAAGTCGCGTGCTGGACGAAATGATAATCCCACCAGACTACGCGCTAGATCAGCCAACTCGAACGATAACCCGACGTAGTTGCTCGGTTCGCATGAATGTACTGCGTATATTCGGATTTCACAAAACGCGTTTTCTATCAATGAGCGATATCGCTACCTGCAAGCGGTGAGCGTATCGCGAAAGTCGCCTTCCTCCTCAGAATCGCGAAATTTCTAAATTGCTGCGAGTTTTCTGTCCATAAAACTATATATTTAAAATTATTCCCCATCTCATGATTCCATTGGTTGCTCTTGTTGTTGATGCTTCTGCTCCTGCTGTTGAGCTTACTGAGGCAGCGTCAGCGGCGAGGGCGATGACAGTATCGTTTGAAGGGATCGCGGGGGTAGCGTCAGCTGCTAATCTCCCCTTACGCTTTGTGAAAGCGAAGAGAGAAGGTCGTCTGGAGGCTGAACAGCACCACCAATTTATACTGAAAAGTTGAACAAAATCTTTATTTAAATTTCGTTTGACTTTGATATATCATAATGTAACAGGAAAGAAGAGTAAAAACTTATAGAATTTAACGGTTATTAATCGTTTGACTTCCATTGAGATATGTCATAATTTTTATATCATATAATGAAAACTAAATATTATATTTCTTGTTATCGTTCCTTTGAATAACTTGATTTCTTACAGTTGGAATAACGAATTGTAATTTGTGGAGAATGAGAATGAGTAATACAATACATTGAAAACATAACGATATTATATTGCATAATTTGTTCTCTGTCAATCACGTAGCTTTTTAACTAAAAGACTTACGGCTATTCCTCATCAGAAAGTAAGGAAATGCTTATCCTCAATCGTATATGGATTTGATTTCCGACATTGTCATAAGATTATTGTCACATTTACGATTTAATGATTTGCTGATGATGATTTTGAAAATCAAAACGTACGAATAATATGGTATAGATAATTATTATACATTTATATCCTATGTAGACATTATTGTTAATTATTAGAAATTTGCATACCAATGTCCGCGCTATGTATATGCTCTTATTCTATTATCTATGTATTTTATTGTATTTTTTAATTTTGAGAGCTTGATTAATATTTATAATTTTATTTCAATTATTAGGTGTACAACTTTGCTTCCGCCGTTTTCCTATAGATGGCTTTAGCGGTAAGTGATGGTCGAAATAAATAGATCATAGACATCATATAATAAACTTGGGCATCTCAACATAACCCCATAGAAACATTAGTCGATTTATGTCTGAATCATAAAGTTATTCTCGATTGAAAATGTCAGTTTACGAGCCAAATTCTCGTCATTTGCAGGATGTTTTAATTTTTTGCTTCAATATGAAGAAATCTGCGGCTGAGGCTCATCGAATGCTCTCAAATACTTATGGTGAGGCCGCTATTAGTGAAAGAACGTGTCGTGAGTGGTTTCAACGCTTGAAGAACGGTGATTTTGACGTCCAAGGTCATGTTCTGTATTTGGTGGGACCAGCTCGGCGTAGTGTGTTATGAACTGATTGAAACCGACTGAAACAATCACAAGCGATCGGTATCGAACGCAATTGATGCGTTTGAGCCGAGCATTGAAAAACAAACGGCCGCAATACAACGAGAGATAAAGTGATTTTGCATGACAATGCTCGACCCCATGTTGCGAAAGTGGTCAAGTACTTGGAAACATTGAAATGGGAAGTCCTACCCCACCCGCCGTATTCTCCAGACATTGCTCCCTCTGACTATCACTTGTTTCGATCAATGGCACACGGCCTGGCTGACCAGCACTTCCGGTCTTATGAAGAAGTAAAAAATTGGATCGATTCATGGCCTGAAAAGATGATCAGTTTTTTCGACGCAGGATTCGTACGCTACCCGAAAGATGGGAGAAAGTAGTGGTCAGCGATGGACAATATCATAAATGTATAACCAATTTTTTTACAATAAAGCCTCGAATTTCGGAAAAAAAACGGCGGAAGCAAAGTTGTACACCTAATAATAATAAATCTATTTAAATGTATTGGGAGTACAAATAAGTTTCCGCCGTTTGTAAAAGACGGCGCCATTAATAAACTACAGTTAAAATTGTTTGATATAAAACGACATATCGTAATTGGACATCCGGCAACACCATAATCTTGAAATATTAGCGATTTTGTATCAGCATCATATTTTTTTTTGACGAAAATGTCAAGTTTTAAGCCGAATAAGCGTCATTTGCGGGAACTTTTGATTTACTTCTTTAATTTGAAGAAATCTGAACTGAGGCTTATAGATTGCTTGTAGAAACATATGGTGATGCTGCCTTAAGTGAGAGAAGTTGAGTGGTTTCAAAAGTTTAAGAACGGTGAATTTGACGTCGAAGACAAAGAACGTAGCGGAAGATCGAAAGTGTACAAAGACGCGGAATTGAAAGCATTATTGGATGAAGATTCGTGCCAAACGCAAAAAGAACTTGCACTTACATTAGAAGTGATTCAACAACAAACAATTTCATATCGTTTGAAATCATTGAGAATGATTCAAAAGCAAGGGAATTGGATTCCATATGAACTGAAGCCGAGAAATGTTGAATGCCGATTTTTCACATGTGAAATGCTGCTTGTCAGGCATAAACGAAAGAGTTTTTGCATCGTATAGTCACTGATGAAAAATGGATCCATTGCGATAATCCAAAGAAGAGGATCATGGGGACTACCTAGTCATGCTTCAACGTCGACAGCCAAGCCGAATATTCATGGAAAAAAACTCATGTTGTGTATTTGATCAGTTTGATGTCGTGTATTATGAGTTGCTCAACCGAACGAGACCATTACTGGAGCGCTCTACCGAAAACAATTGATGAGATTGAGCCGAGCACTCAAGGAAAAAAACGTGCCCACTACTCCAGGCATGACAAAATTATTCTCCTGCATGATAATGCTCGACCACATATTGCGGCGCTGGTCAAAACCTACTTAGAAACACTCAAATGGGAAGTTCTACCCATCCGCCGTATTCTCCAGACATTGCTCTTTCCGACTACCACTTGTTCCGATCGATGACGCATGGCCTGTCTGAGCAACACTTCATCACATTATATGAAGATACCAAAAATTGTATCGATGATTGGATAGCCTCAAAAGAAGCGTTCTTCCGACGCGGTATCCACATGCCAGAAAGATGGGAAAAAGTAGTGGCTAGCGATGGCCATTACTTTGAATAAAACATTATGTACCGTTCTTTTACAATAAATGCTTAATTTTTTATTAAAAACGATGGAAACTTATTTGTACTCTCAATATAATTTTTTATTTTGGCAGAACTTACCTGCTCCTATTCTTATGTTACTGATCTTTCGAAATGAAAATCATTAATATGCCCACTGGCGTCATCCTCTTCATGATTAAATTTTCGCGCACTTCTATATGACGTGAGATTACTCATCACTTCATCACAATGCCCCAGTTTATGCATAACACATAGTAGCTAGAGCACTTTCACGTTTTTAAAAACTTTATAATTGTTTTCGTATTGTCTAATAATTTCAATAAATAGTCACTTGCAATCAATTTTTAATTGAGATTGCAAGCGACTATAAAAAACTTTGCGAGTAAATCACGAAAAGCCATTTTCTGCACTTGCAACAATACTTACAGAATATGCTCTCGGGAAATCAAAATGCCTTGACACGACGAGAAGTAGTAAAATTAGAGTTAAATTTCCAGCCTATGCGCTATTTATTTATTTGAAAATATGCGCAAAAAAGCGTTTCTTTACCTTCTAGTTTGTTTAATTAGTAACTAAAGTTTTTCATTTTTTTTTTAAATATTCTTACTTAGAATATTTCTTATTTACTATTTCTTATTTACTAAATCCATTTCTAAATTATTCTTTTTCCTTACCGTATAATCTAAAAATTTAATTTTTTGTCAAGGCATATTCCAATAATTGTTGTAACACGCAATAGACAGGATATCATAAAACGAATTTTATACACTTCTGCTCGTTCTTGTTTACCTTTCATTCCCAGTCTTCTTTGAAAAGCTATCCTTTTTTCCGTACAGAGTAATTTAAAAGAATTTTTTAATTTGGACAGAATCCTTTTTTCAATATTTTTTATAACTCAACAGTCAAAGTATCGTAAAACGAACACGTTCGTTTTGTTTTATCTCTCCCTTTCAGACATTTTTTTTTAATTTAAAAAATATTGAAAAATCTAGATTTTTTGCTTTTTTCTTTTGCGTGTGCAGAACAATTTTTATTAAGTAACGAGAGAGGGAGATAATGTCGTTAGTACCATCACGAGTCCATTTCATCTCATCAAGTCTTCCTAGCTCCAATTTCGTGAGCATGCACTGTATTTCTTAGTTTTTAACCTACTATATAATTATATCGTTTGGTGCTACAGCGAAGTAAGAATAATGGTTAGCTCAAAAATCACTAATAATATAGATGAGCAAATGTACTCTATCCGGATTTTTTAAAGATGTGTAACGACATAGGAAGAAACACACGATTTCATATGTTGTTTACAACAATGTATGGTCTCAACAACTCTTATCGAAGATGATTGTGGGTCTGCAAAGAACGAAAGAGGGAATCTTCAAGCCTCTTGTAAAATTGAAACAATGACGATATTTATTTCGTATTTATTTCAACGTATTTATTTCAACAGTAGAAAATTGTTTCAAGACAATGGAGCTCATAAACGAATATTTAAATAATGATAATAAAGCGAAAATCAATTCTGTTGTTATAAAAAAATATTTCTATCAGTTTTATCACATTTTACGGTGCGAAATTAATATTGTTGGTATATAAAGAAGAAGAAGAGGAACTTCATTCTACAGAAAACATCAGGAGAAATCTTCGAAAAGAAAAGATCACATCCGATTCAACATCACCGTTGAAGAAATGAAGAATCACATAGTGACTATTGTAATGCAGAAGACTACCTTTCTCGGTCTGCAAAACGTTGTGAAATGTGGCGACGCGTATTTAAAACAATTAAAATCTTTAACTGATAATGTTAACAAATGTGCACAATTTAATTCAAAAAATTGAGCTGAAACTTTCAGTAAGTTATATTAATCAGGAAATTATAAAATTAACATTACGGGGAAATTACGACGAAATTGAGCGCAATGTACGTAGACAAATTAATGATTTAACTTTTCTTATATATTCTAATATAATATTTGATGTATATTATAATATTTTTTTTATGTATTCTAATAATATTTGTGGAATTAATTTCATTACGGTATAATAAAATTTCTTATATAATTCTCTCGAATTGCGAATCTTTTGCTTAATGGTTCTCAATCTTTTTTAGATTATTCTCATATGTATTTTCTCATATGTATTTTTCTATGAAGAAGAATTTGTGTCAATAAATATATCTTCGTAACAAAAAAAAACTCTCTGTTTCTTAATCATTCTTCCAATCGACATCTTTTTTATATATTTTTTGTCAGGACTAGGTTAATATAAACTTTTATTCTTTTTTGAAATAATATTAGTAAAGCAAGGCGGGTTCTAACCCATGGGACTAGAGAAGAACGGGGGGGAGAAGCGGGGGGTACTCGTAGGCGCGGGGAGAGGGAAGATGCAGGAAAGACGCCACCGTTGTCATTGTCGCCGCTGCCGCTGCCATCGCCGC
>NW_017259239.1:1703-72018 GCF_001594045.1 Atta colombica | reverse complement strand
TATAAAACAATATATAAAAATAATAATAATGTATAACAAAATATATATAAATATATATAAATATATAAGTACTCCTTTTTAAATTTTATCGAAAAAATTGTATAAAACTTACAATTCCAATCTTCCGATTTTGGATCGGGCTCGTACGGCCGGAGGCCGAAGTGTTCCGCCAGGAAGAAGTCGCGTTCCTCCTCCCACATAATATTTTCCTCCCGATCCCAATATCTCTTTGCATATCTCATCTGTCTATTAAAGATATTAATAAATTCTCTTATCTTAATGTTGCTACGATGTGTTTCCTGAAAAAAGTATTATATAAAGTAAATTAGAAAAAGAGAATTTGAAAATATCCTATAATTTTATAATTTATAATTTATACTGAACTTACCAGAGGAATTACTAGAATCCTTACCTTGTTTAATAATTGCAGCAGTATAACTCTCTGGTTGTCGACCATAATGTACTGGAAAAAGAAAAATTAAAGAACGTCAGAAGCATAAATTAACTAAAAAAAAAAAAAAAAATTACTCCCTCAATACTCATCTCCAGAAACTCTCTTGAGGTTACTCATTATTGCATGAGAGTGAAAACTGTTTAATAAAATTTTTAAAAAAATACTACAATAATGTGTTTAATTGTCACTATGTCCATTATCACGTAATTTTTTAAAATGCTTTTGGGAACAAATTGCTTACTTACTACACTGCTTTTCGTGCTAGTCTCACGCGCGGATACTGCAAAGATGCTGAGAAGCATCCTTTGAAATAGGGATCTACATTTGCGTTACATATGAAACACTTAAGATCATAAATGTCTGCAGATTATAGAACTATAGAACTACAAAACTCTAGATGTCACAAAAAATGTGTAGGTAATAAGGGCTTGCATGTTAGAGAAAAATAGAGCACGCGTGATGATGGTAGAGCGCATAATTGGAACGGAAGAAATGAATCAATAGACTATAAGTCTCTTATTTTTATGACGCAATTTTTTCAATACGGTTTTTATTAGTGCGTCAAGACAAAGGATGGGGAGTAAAAGATAATACATATATATATAGTATGTATACATATATAACGAAAACTTTTTATTCTTATCTTATTACATCATTTTATTTTTTTCGTATGTATTAAAAACTAAAGCCAATAGTTTGCAATCGACGAGCTGATGTTCATTGAAAATGTCACTATCACGTATAGCGTTCTTAGATGCGATGTTGAGAATCGTATATATTTGACATCAATCATATCGACGAATTCGGACTAATCGCTCGAACGTTACGTCGATACAATCGTCAAAATTAAACATCATAGCGTCGTTTCGATCATCGTAATGCATATAGACGAAGAATCGAGAGTAGTGTGTAGCATCGTTCAGCAAACGCTGACAGTTAGCGGTCCAACGTTTATAAAAATATCTTTGTATTGGTTTCGCAGCATCTTGTAAATATTCCATCGCTGCTCGTAGAGGCCCTTCCACGTTTCGAGAGACAGCAACAGTTCGTGTCCGCGATGATCTCCTAGGACAATCTCCATGTAACTTGTTGATTCCAATTTCTAAAAATTTGCAGCCCGTAGCCATCAAATCGTAACGTCTGCTCAATAAACGCACCGCGCGATGCTCCATGCTGTATACATACATAATGTTAAATAAATTTCTTTTGTGTATAGAACGTTACATGAAACTTACATGTTATATTCTTTTTTCAGATATTATGCACTACTCTCTTTGGCGAAGTATTTTTCTTTTTTTTTCAACCGTTCATACAAGTGGATATCGCAAGACTGATTGCATCTATATAAATTGTGACGTATATGATAGTACTTCTGGAATCGTAGAGGGGAAGCAGGCTCTCACCCTTTTTTCCAATATTTTCGAAGAATGTTGCAATACGTTTTACATCGAAGAATGTCACATCTTTCTACGTATTTCCTTTGTCACGAGTTTATACATACATTTATACATACGTTTATACGTACATACGTTTATACATACATACGTTTATACGTACGTACGTTCATACATACATTTATACATATATTCCAAAGGAAAGGAAAAGAAATACATACTACCAGATGTATGAAATGACGATTTTTTTCCCCAAAAAAATTAAATTCGAAAGAATGATAAAAAGAGATTTATTCAAAGTATACTCCATTGCTAGTTACACATTTTTCTCATTCATCTTTCGGGCAATTTGTAGATACCACGCCAGTAAAAATCTTCTCCTTTTGCCGTGAACTATTTATCGAGCCATTTTTTCACATCTTCATGTGAACAAACCAAAGCGCTGCTCAGCAAGTGCGTGACCCATCGATGCAAACAAGTGGTAATCGGAAGGAGCCAAGTTTGGAGAGTAAGCCGTATGGGATAGAACTTCCCAACTGAGTGCTTCCAACGTGTCCCGAACTGGTTTTGCCGTATGTGATGGAGCATTGTCATGGAGAAAAATGACCTTGTGTTGCCTCTTTTGATATTCTGGTCGTTTTTTAAGCGAACGATTCAAATCGATTGTTGTTGATAGCGTTTGATATTAACCATTTCGCCAGGTTTCAATAGCTCATAATAGACTACATCCATTCTGGTCTCACCAAACACAAAGACATCGTCTTCCTGCCAAAGTGATTCGGTCTTGCGGTCGATGTGGTGTGCCTTGGTTTACCCATGATTTTTTGCGCTTGGGATTCTCAAAAAAAAATCCACTTTTCATCCCCAGTAACGATACGATGCAAGAATGACTTTCTTCTGTATCGTTCGAGCAAAATTTCACATTTGTTTTTGCATCTCACCTCTCCATCTGTCTCTCGTTCAATTCATGTGGCATCCATCTGCCGACTTTCTGAATCTTTCCCATCTCTCGTAGGCGATTAGAAACAGCTTGTTGACTAATGCTCAATTGCTTTGCGAGTTGTTTTTGTGTTTGTGAATCATCTTCATCCAACAATGCTTGCAATTCCATGTCTTCGTACTTTTTGGGCGGTTTTCCGTGTTCCTTGTCTGCAACATCGAAATCTTCAATTTTGAAACGCTGAAACCGTTCACACGTTTTTTGCACACGATGGAGCAAATATCGTTCACTATAAGTAATCGATATGATTCCGTAGCAGTTTTCTTCAAATGAAAACAAAAAATTAATGCTGTCTGCGAATGCTCCTTATTTGGTACAAATTTCGTCATATTAAACACAGCAACATAATACTATGCAAACACTTTTCAATCAAATCACTTTGCGCGTTTGACACTTGTTGATGGGACAATAAAATGGCGTATCTTTGTACTTCACACTGCATTGGTGCGCTATCTGTTTCTCAAATCGTCATTTCATACTTGTACACCTGGTAGTCACTTCCACGTATTTGATGTTGAAAGCGTCAGTGCTCGAACTATTCAATCGCACGCTCAAGAACGACGTGTGAAAGATGTTTACGCTCAATGGCAATTACAAGTGAATCAACGAGCTGTCTTGTGTCAGATTACAACGCGCGGCATCGCACCATTGGCATGCGTCCTGCCGACGTAATTCCCGTGATCGCCAAAAACTCTTGGACACAATATAGCGCGATAAAGATCGCGGGTCCTGAAAAATTCAAAGGCGATTCGGTACGCGTGAACAAATACAAGATGATTTTTGAGAAGGGTTACACGCCAAATTGGACCACCGAAGTATTTACAATCGTTAAGATGTAACATATCAATCCCATAATCTATTTACTCGAGGATTATTGCGAAAAATCCGTCGCTGGATCATTTTATGAGCACGAGTTGCATCGCACTATTCATCCAGACGTATCTCGTGGAGAAAGTACTGCGCAAGAAGGGAGACAAGGTGTACTGGGATTTGATGGATCGTACAGTTCACGGATACACAAATAATGTTATTTGATAAAATTTTGATTCGTATATTTTATTTATACATATAAAAAATATAAGTATATAAACGTGTAAAATTTTTTTTTTATTATCCTTTCCATTTTCGTTTTGAAGTATACAGATATAAATGTATTATATAATACGATACATGAAATGAAAAATAAAAATAGTAATACATAATAAATGGTATTACATAAAACATAATAGTAATACTTATATAAATATAAAAACATGCATTACATAAATTATAATGATAATAATACATGATACTAACATGTATACTGCATGAAAATATTTAAAAAATATATTAGGTGTAGTAAAAAGAAATCCATTATTTTTGCATGAAATTGAATGGAAAAATAATGATTTCTTTTTACTATACCTAATATATATATAGAAAAACATACATGAAGTACAAATTAAGATAATACATAAGAAAATTATACATAATAATACATAAAGCATAATAGTAATATATATACTATATGAAAATATAAAAAAATGTAAAAAATATAATAGTAATATAATGTTGATACATATATTACAAAAGTATCCGCCAATGCCCCTGATGATAGCGTCTCTGTCGAGTCCGATATGACATATCATTTGTCGTCGTATAGACTCAGAACGATTCGATTCGGATATCGTGTACACCTCATGTAATTTAGATCATATACACGATTGACGGCGAGTCATTTCGATCTCTTCAACACCTTTTGTTCACGCGTGTAATTGTCGAATATTATCGTTCGCGCTATAACATTACTCTTTACGCCTTTCGCCTTTTTAGTTTCTTTCTTGCCGTCCATTCTTACTTGTACATCTTCGCTCTGAGACCAATGAATTCGATCATTATTGCACCGTTATTTTCATTCTTCATTAGATTGGGTACTTTTTTGTTCGCGAGAAGCACACCACATTATCTATCGGATAATCGTGTCGAATCTAGCGATATCGCGTTTCATAGTCTCGTAAACGTCCTCCCATTCTATATGGTAAATGAGACTGTATCGGTGTACATAATTTTACATTTGTCGCGAAAGTAACATATACTCGTGATGAAATTTGTACAAACTTTCGATATGTCGAGTATAGACATACCCAAATGTAAATCGACTTGTTGAATTTCATTTCGAATTTACGCAGTTCTACAGCGATAAAATTTTCCGCAAAGACGGCTGTGGAAATTCGGTTTTGCGATCATTGCCTCCGCACTGTATCGTCCGTCCCATTTTGTTACTAATTTTACGACGTGATTTCGAACATTCTCCATAATTTTACCGTGTTGTTCATTAATTTATATAAATATTTCTCGAAATCGTTTTTTGCGAGTTCTGAAATTTCAGTTCAATGTACTCGCGAAGCTATGGAGATTGTGCGAATTGTAGCACCCAATGAATCTTTGTTACGCGAAGACCATGACGAGTACATTGCTGTAAGTTTTGGTAGTGAATGATGTAACGCCACTTATCGTACAGCGTCGCTAGAAGTTTATTCTCGCGTTTGCCGGACGGCTTATCCCGCGTCAGACAAAAAGGTAGATCAGTGTGTTGGTCATGTAGATGCTACGGATACTCAAGATCGACCTCGAGAATGTAATCGGGGTGAATCCGGAGCGATCGCGCTCACGTCAAAGTTCACAGAGTCTTCGACCTATCGAAATTCGGTGTATGGCAATGATTGACATATCACTCACCCGTATAAATTGTTAACATCGTAATACATCAAGTCATGACGACGATTTCGATGAGTCGTACGAACGCATGTAGACTTGTTATTAGCCTGCGCGTATCTTGAATATTGGCTGAGATCGCCGCGTATACCGCGCTTAATAAACATGATCATATCGATGTTGATGAGTAACTCAAACTTTACGCGCGTATATTTTAACATCGCGTCCCACGTGAAACCAAGCAATGTGTAGTAATGCGCGGGATCAAGATCGTAACTCGCGATGCAACTTTCGCGGAATTTTTCGAAAATCGGTCAATAACAAGACATCAGTTTTTAAGTACAAATCATTGTATTAGGTGTACAACTTTGCTTCCGCCGTTTTTTTTCCGAAATTCGAGGCTTTATTGTAAAAAATTGGTTATACATTTATAATATTGTCCATTGCTGGCCACTACTTTCTCCCATCTTTCGGGTAGCGTACGAATTCCGCGTCGAAAAAACTGGTCATCTTTTGAGGCTATCCACGAATCGATCCAATTTTTTACTTCTTCATAAGATCGGAAGTGCTGGTCAGCCAGGCCGTGTGCTATCAAAACAAGTGATAATCAGAGGGAGCAATGTCTGGAGAATACGGCGGGTGGGGTAAGACTTCCCATTTCAACGTTTCCAAGTATGTCTTAACCACTTTCGCAACATGGAGTCGAGCATTGTCATGCTGCAAAATCTTTATCGTGTCTCTCGTTGTATTGCGGCCGTTTGTCTTTCAATGCTCGGCTCAAACGCATCAATTGCGTTCGATACCGATCGCCTGTGATTGTTTCAGTCGGTTTTAACAGTTCATAATACACTATGTCGATACACTGGTGCCACCAAATACAGAGCATGACCTTGGACGTCAAAATCACCGTTCTTGAAGCATTGAAACCACTCGTCGACACGATACGTTCTTTCACTAATAGCGGCCTCACCATAAGTATTTGAGAGTATTCAATGAGCCTCAGCCGCAGATTTCTTCATATTGAAGCAAAAAATTAAAACCTCCTGCAAATGACGAGAATTTGGCTCGTAAACTGACATTTTCAATCGAGAATAACTTTATGATGCAGACACAAATCGACTAATGTTTCTATGGGGTTATGTTGACAGATGCCCAAGTTTATTGTATGATGTCTATGATCTATTTATTTCGACCACTTACCGCTAAAGCCATCTATAGGAAAACGGCGGAAGCAAAGTTGTACTTAACTCACCGAGCGTTCGGATGGAGAATCACTTTTTTCAGACGTTCGCGGCGTAAGCGTAATCGTTCTCGGATTCTGTATCGCCTGTACAATGAACTGTAAAATGATTCGCGCAGTGGTAAGCGTGTCTTGCAATTTTTCGACACAGTCAACATAATCGTATGAAAAAACACCTTTAGAGTCAGTAATTCAAATTCTTCATCCGATAGTGTTGAAAATTTGAAACGATTTTTAATTTATTTTTACTTAGAAACGACGTCAGTTTATCGAAGATTGTATTTAAAAATTTGAATGAATCTTACTCTAATTTTACACAATTTTTCTGAAAATTCTTTTCATTTTTGTCTTTGTTGTTATCGACATATTTAGTGAACGAAATATATTTTTCTTTAGTTATCGGTAATACATCTACATGTCCGTCGTACGCGGTAGTAATTTCCTTAATTATAAAGTGTGCATCGTACTTCAATAAATTGTGAAAAACGGAATATATAATGAATTTTTATAATTAAGATTGCAATTTGCATGCGCTAAATCACGGTATCTACCGGTGAGATCGCGAACCCGCATGTCATCCGACGCGAACAATTTCTCGCAAATGTGGTACCGCGTCGCGTTATGATACGCCTCCCATTGTTCTTTCGACAACGTTTTTATGACAAGTTAGAGGATATAATATTTTTCGATGCGCCAAATCGTTGAATTGTCGCGCGAACCATGCTATACAATCTTCATCGCGATGAAACTGATATGACGATAATGTATCGTATCGTCATCGTATAAGCAATGCACGTAATCCTATATTAATATCTCGTACTATTGATACGTATACGGTGACGCATCTTCCTTATCGGGTTTTATTTTCTGTAGAACGCACTCCAAGTCAACGTAAATGATGAATGGGATGCGCTCCTTATTGCAATGATTCCCAAATTCAAGCCACTTATCGTCCACGCTCGGCAATCTGCTCGCGTTGATCTTCTGGCAGTCCATTACGTGCGACTGTAATTTTTCGTTCGTACTAAAGTAATGAAGGCACCTGTAAATAATAGAGAAATCATTTTTCACTATTTCTTTTTTCACTATTTCTGTTTCTTTATTGATTTTTCTTATTATACTTACCGATTGCAGAAAAATTTCTTGTTCTTTTTTCCACTAATCTATGAGCTCACGAGACGGGATAGATTTTTTATCCAAAATGCCCAACATCATGAATCTTATTAGCATATATAGCACGTTGATGGGTTTTTCCTTCTTGTCACTAGTTAGCCGCAGAGGAAGGACTTGTTCATTTTCGATGCCATACACACTGATCGGCACAGCGTTTAAACATTCAAATTTAAAAATGTCTTTTAAAGTTATTGGAAATTCGATACCTGTGAAACTTAACACTGTCGTATAATGTGGATACGATGATTCTCGCTTCGTATACTTTTCTAAGTACAGAGCGGCGACCACCGATCACGCGAAGCACGCATTGTCCGTCATACGCACACTGATCACCGCTTGTTTCGTCGCTATTTCCAGCGTACTTCGATATGACATCCCGCGCGGGATTTAATTTGTTCACTATCTTTACTATCAAATTGAGAATGCCCACCCGCTGTCGCGTTCCTGGAACTCTTCGAGCGATGCTAGGATAGGCTTGATGATGTGCTGCTCATACCACTCGCGTAAGTCGGTATATCTCACTGTTCTTTGTAATTATGCTCTTATTAGCACGTTAGCCATACTTTTTCTATTATTCTTATTGTCAATAACTGAAATGACCGATTCGTTCGTGTTCCAGGATTAATGCGTGGCGACATGTGACACCGATCTTTTTTTCATTCAATCGTAAATTTTAGTTGCGAGCGATAAGACATGGATCGAATAAAAGAATATACGTCGAAAATCGGTTGAATGCAAAGGGTACCGTTCCTTATCACCAGGTCCACCAAGTCCACTATCATCGAGGAAAAACGCGAGATATTGGGAATATCCTGGTGAAAAAGCATCAAAATCGCCAACGTGTTCCTCATCATCAACATCATCAAAATATAAGTCATAAGATATCGCAGATACTTACTTAGATTTACTTAGATTTAGAGTGATTAGTGCATTTTATTTTCGCCTGAAAAAGTGAATAGTAATCAAAAAAAAATTTTCTCTTTTTCTAGAAAGCGCTGCTAGCGATGTTCGAGCTACCGATTGCACTCGAATGCTGTCGATCGCGAAAAAAATATAATAAAAAATGAGAAAAAAATCTGTGTAATAAGTGTAATGTGAATAAAAAATTTTTTGATTGCATTACTATTATGTATTTTCTTTTACTCCTCATCTTTTTTGTCTCGACGCATTAATAAAAAACGTGAACTCTTGTTATCTATGTCTGTTGTTATCTATCTTATTATTTATGACATATATTTTTGAAGAGGAATGACGGGTGGCGGGCGGTGGGTGGCGGCGGCGGCCGAAAAAAATAGCGGTCATGTCATGTTTAACACTGTAAAACACTCAACCGGGGTCCTGTGCTTACATCGATAGCGCCGGGCCCTTCCTGCGCCTTCCTCCTCCTACGAGTAGCCCCCGCGCTCCCCTCTAGCCTCATAAATTAGAACCCATCCTACTTTATTACTAATACTAATGTTAACATAAAGTACAAAAAAAAAGAATTTATTTATTAAATCAATTCAGCTCTGTTACAAGAAGTATGAACCGTACTTGCCCGTACTTTCCTATTTTCCTCTTCTCTTTCCAGACAAAAAAAATCAGTTGCACAGCCATAAATAATAGAAAATAAATAAATAATAAAGTAAGATTCCAATGGTCTCCAATGCGCCTAACCCGCCACGTGATGTCAAGGCGAGAAAAAAGCGAAAGGTCATAAATTATATCTGCATTCATCTCCGCTGCTTGTACCTTTTCTCCTCCCTCCTCGGCAAAAAAAATGTCTCAGAAACGATTTTCCTCGATTTCCTCCATTTCCATTTTGTTAGAACTTTACATTTTCACTCTCTCTCTCTCTCTCTCTCTCTCTCTCTCAACGCGACCTTTTCCTCACCAATCATAGTGTGGGCCATGGAGCGAATCAATCAAAATGCTCTATTTAATTACCTCATTATCACCTTTTTTCATCTCCAGCCAATCAGTACGTTCCGTTTTTCTAGACTGGGCTAGACTAACGCCTACTCCGACGCCAGGGGTAGAAGGGATTTATTATATTTTGATGGCTACTCACATATTACTATTAAAAATTACTTTTAGAATTACTTTTTTCCAAATTTCTTCACCATTTCTTCTTCATACCTCTGTATGTTGAATTAATTGATAAGAAACCACGCCTCGAATGATTGACTTATTAAAATATTTTTTAAATTGCATTTGAATCATTCTATTGCTAAATCGCATCATAAAAATCGTAAAATAAATACCATATTTAATAAAATTGTATGTAAAGTAGAAAAGAAAACATGGGAGAGAATAATGGAAAGGAGAAGGGAAAAGAGAGAAAGAGAAAAAGAGAAAGAGAGAGAGAGAGGGGAGGGAAGGAGAGAGAGAGAGCGTGCGAATAAAATAATAGTTCCGCAATGGAGGAAAAGAAAGCGCGAATAACATGATAAAAATAGGACCAAATGGGAAGAGAGCGCGAATAAAATAAGTAGATATAGGATCACAATGGATATGACAGAGAGAACTGCGTGCTATTATGAATGGGAGAGAGAAGCAACGAGTTCGAAAGAAAACGCAATGGGTGAGAGAAGGATCTTAAGGGCAGCGCAAAAATCGAATATGTTTGGAAATAGTAATGCATAAATCAGAGAGTTATTTTGCATAGCCAAAGTATTTAATTTTGCAATTTTAAACGACTTAGAGGTAAATATGCCTGTTTGCTCAAAGAAGAAAGTGCCTTAAGGGTTGTAGCGCAAAAATCGAAAATACTTGGATATGATAGCGCATAAATCAAAGAATTAATTTGCATTGTCAGAAAATTTAATTTTATAATTTTAAACGATTTAGCAATGAATATGATTCTTCGCTTCAAGAGTACTTTAAGAGTTGTAGTTCAAAAATCGAAAATGTTTGAAAATAGGGGCGCATAAATCAGAGAATTAATTTGCATTGTCAGAAAATTTAATTTTGCAATTTTAAATGACTTAGGGATGAATATGACTCTTCACTCCAAGAGAGAAGTATCTTAAGTTTGCAGCGCAAAAACTAAGGCTGTGTGCATATGATAAATAGTGCATAAATCCTGTGTATTTAATTTTCTAAATTTGTTGATTGTTTTTAACGAATGGGGGAGAGGAACTGACTATCTACTCAGTTCCCTCAAAAAATTTTTTTTTGTTAAACGGAATGGGCGCAAACAATTTTTTACAAATATAGAGAGCTCATAAATAGCGCATTATTATATAATTTTTTCATTAAAATTTCGTTAAATGGGAGACCAGACGTGAAAGAGCTCGCCTTCGGACCAGTTAGCCTCTGACCCGGGAAATCGAAATCAGATACTATTCGTGCGTCGGTCTCCTTTGAGGAATTAAATAGTTTTTTTGAAAAAGCTAACAAACAGTTTCCCCCGTTTAGAACGTCCTCGCCCATTCGAATGAGCACAACTAATGTCTTGAAATTCATAAAGTCGATCATTGTTATTCTCGTTCAAGATGATTAAGAAGAACAAGGTGGAATAGAAAAAGAAGACTGATATTGATTCTGAAATAAAGTAGTTTTTGTTTTTCTTAGTCATCTTGGACTCAGGAAGGCATCTAATCACGATAGATCTCGTTTCCTCACAGGAAGAAGAGAAGGTAATACGATCGATTTTCTCTCGGATGTTTCGTCAGTCTCTATGATAGACTCTCAAGTGCAGATGAATCTCGCGAGTCATGAGCATAACGAGAAGAACTTGAAGGAGATGGCAATGGCGAGTTCTTCTTCGGGGAAGGGGGGGGGGGAGATGAGACGTCAGCCAAACATTCAAACACTCTCACAATGCAGATTCAGGGGAATCCCCTCACAAAACTAGCCACAATAACGCAATAAATAACTCATCTAATTCTGCGAATATTTGCTGTAAGTACAGTAGCAAAGATCTCCTACCATATATCTTAGTTCTTATTCAACAAAATCCGCTCAATAGTAAGACATGTTTAAATCCTACTACGGTTAATCATATCATCTCTGATTCTGTAGGGAACCATACATATTATCGAAGTTAAGTCGGTTGGTCGTAACAAAGTATCTCTGAACGGTTTTTCTGAATGACTCGGGCAAATAGCATTCTCAACCTGTCTACTCTCAAGTCACATAACCTTAGCCTTATTAGCTCCCAATGGAAAGTGGCAGAATTCTGTCAACGATGCATATTCTTCTCATATCTCAACCTTCTCCTCAATATATAGAATTACTCTCTTTTACTCTCTTTATCTGGTCCTACTCCTCCCTCTTCCCATCCCATTTCTAATCCCTCTCTTCCCCTTTCCAACTTCTTTCTTCCCTCCTCTCAGATAAATCTTTATTGACAATCTGATTTTTTGCAATTTTTCGATTTGCTTCCTAATCTTCTTCATAACCTTCTAGATAATATTCCTTCTATGCTGGGACTCAATTCAGTGGACTTCGATAAGAAATTTTGGAACATTTTATTCATATATAATCTCATAGATCCTAATAGTTTTGCGCAACTTTTGCGCAATTCCATAGCTCTATGACCTCAATCAGGCTCTTATTTTCAGAACTGCCGAGGCGCCGCGGGTAAAAAACCCAAGTTGAAGAAATTAGCGGAGTGATATATCATTATTTTTGCTGAGATCTGCTTGAGTTCTCATCATGATTTTCGAATCCATGGATTCGATTGCATTCGATTTGACTCCTCTTTTCACGACATTAGAGATATGGCTATATTAATTCGCAATTCAATTTATTATACTTTTATTTGTTATTATGTTTCTGATTAAAAACCTGATTTATTTTCCTTCTTGAAGATTTTCGTTTTCTCTCTTTCTTTTAAAAGTTCTAGCTTAACGATTATCGATGCTTATTGTCACCTTAACACCCTCCGTCTCGAGCAGCAATATAACTCTGTGTTCTCCTTCGCAGATATATCATGCTCCACGTTGATCATTGGAGACTCCAACGCACACTATTCCCTAGGATCTTTCAGATCCAATACAGGAGGATCTATTATGATCTTATCTTATTGAATCTCATAACTTTGTTTGCATGAATTCTTCGGATTTTCCTACATATCTTCCTCATCCCTCTAGGGCTCCTTCAACGACCTTGTTGTAGTCTCATCTGATCTTGCCTCTATGTGTGAAACCCTTGTCATACAGGTCTTTTCGATAGCGATCACTTCCCACCGTCAATATTAATTATTTGGCATGTTCATCTACTACCTTTTCACACAGAATCCGATTCATTAAAGCCTAATGGCTTTGCGCCTCAAAGAGCCTGCACAGGATATTATGCACAGGATTATTGATAGTATCTCTTCTCTTATTCATTCATTGGCTCTCGAAGAATATAGATTTATTAATGGAATTTTCTCTTGTTTTGCTCTCTTGTTTGGCATGTTCATCTCCTCCCCCCCCCCAAATTCTAAATATATTAAATATTTCAAAACTCCGGATTATGACGAAGTCATCCTTGTTCTTTTGCACTTAAATCCTACTGGCAAGTCTCCACTATCAAAAACTGTGAAAAATATAAAGTCAATTAGACATGCCCGTCGGGTGCTGCGCAAGACTAAACGCCAGAGTTGAAGGAATTTTTGCGAAAGCTTAAATCAATTTATTCCTACTTCTGACGTATGGAGAATGATCAAACGTTTCAGAAACCGCCGTTTGGCGGATTCTTATAATACCTGTCCGGAGAATATGAATGATAAATTCATTCGAGAGGCCATAAGATATGTCCTTCTTGCCCCCTTCCCCTGCCCTGCTATTCCTAGCACCGCGAAGGGTCTCCTCTCGCGTGATTGGACTCAACGTTCATGGCAACGTCTATGGGCAAGATTCGAGCTGCTTTGGATTCCGTAAATACCTCTTCCAGTCCGCTCGATCAGATCGAGTAAATCGCCTGCTAAAAGCTGTTCTAGATGAACTTTTATCTTGCTTCCTTTCTAAATTGAACCAATTATTTCTTTTACATTGTGTCTCTTAAAATATTGGAACGTATAATCCTCAATCGTATTTATTGGCGGAATCCTCCTCCTTCCTTTTAATCGACTTATTACCTAATAATCAATTCGGATTCAGGAAATTTAAATCTTGTCAGGACAATTTAGTCACCCTAACTTCTTCTATACATGCTGGCCTTATTAGAAAATATGATACAGTAGCCATCTTCATTGATATTAAAGCTGTATTTGAAATAAAATATTTTATCCCATATTCTTGTACAGGACTTAATTTCCCTTCGCTTAATCATTAATTTTGTTAAGAATCTTATTTCATTCAGATCTGTCTAATTCGTTTCGCAGGGTTCACTTTCCAAACCACTTATTTCATGTAAAGGGACTTGTCAAGGATCTATTCTTAGTCTCACGTTTTTTAATATCTACCTCCAAAAAATCAACAAATTTTTAGATTCCAACATCTCCTCTCTTTAATTCGCTGACGATATTATAATTTACTCCACTTGCTCCTCTACCTACAAAGCCCTCCGGTCCGTCGAGATATCTTTAGCTAATCACATTCTATCAGACAGAGGTTTAGAAATCTCCTCCTCCAAAACTTAAATAATTTTTTCAAAGAAAAGACGTCAATCATTCAATAACTTAATAAGTTCGAGGGATCTCTCATTATTCTGACCAACTCGGGAAGATTTTTAAGTGTCTAGAAAATTAATCACATTATAACTGCTTTACGAGGTACTTGGGATGCATATCCTCCTTCTTGTGATCTATGTTATGCTCTTCCTTACGCCTTTTTAATCTTTGCGTGAAGAAGAACTCTTAATAAATTACTTCGCGCGTTCAAAATTACACCCTTCGTTTTTGTCTTACTTACAAAATTTCGATTCCTATAAATGTTATGCATGTTGAATCTAGAGAACCCTTGCTCAAATATAGATCCAATATCTTGCTAAATATTTTCTAAAGATTATATCATATGGAAGATCACCCTGTCATAAATAAGTTGTTTGAATTGTGCGATTTAGTTTATAATTCTCCGCAATTCTCTTATCTTGGCGTTTCCCGCGGCTTTAACGTTTCTTCACATGTGGTCGTACAAAAGTCAGTTCCAATTTGACTCTAGTCTCCCCAACTTTTTTCCTTTCTTCACAACAATGACTGTTAGCTATTCTTCTTTTTCTTCTCAGATTCTAAGAATGCTTAAGTCCTTCCTTCAACAGAGTGTGCAACTTCTTTTTGAGACGTCTTTCGCATGCAGCTTTAATCAATTTACAGTTTTTTATACAGATGGCTTTAAAGTTGACAATAGCATTTATGTTGGAGCGGTGATTTACTCTTCCCAATTAAATTTACAATTAATGTACAAACTATCTTCTTATGTTTACATCGCAGAAGCCTAGGTCATTTATAACGCATTTCGGACGACTTTGGACTTGCACTTAAACTACCGAGTAACTATTGTTACTGACTCTAAAACTGGTTTAGAAATCTTTAGTAGTTTCCATAAACCAATAATTATTTGATACAATATCAATAATTATTTGACTCCTTCCATTAAGGTTTTTCTATATGAAGATATCAGAACAATTGAAAACTTCATTTGAGTTCCTTCTCATTGTGAGATTTGGGAGAACGAGATCGCGGATCGATTGGGCAAAAGAGTCATTTGAGAAGGACTCTAATTTTAAAAATCCGTACTCCGACTTATTTTCCGTTCCTAAATTCAGCTTGTTAATTTCTTTGATAAATATGTTAAGCGAACATTCTCTATTATAGGCACTCACCATTTTGATAATTTTTATTTTAAAGACAAGAAACCTTGGTTTTATCGCGTGCATTTGAACCGCACAAACATCGCTATTCTTAACCATCTTCGAAGTAATCACTTTAATTTGAACCACAGTCTTTTCCGTAAAAATATTATTTATGATCCTTCGTATCCTTGCGGAAAACCATCTCAAGATTTCTCGCATAATATCTTTTGTTCTTTTATTGAAAGGCACATCTTCTCGTTGCGACGTTTTACATGAGCAGTACAACTTCGACAATCTGCACGATTTCCCACCCTTTGAATAAGCCTACAGAAAAAATTTGCCGCTTGTTTGTGAGTTTCGATAAGGCTTGTGATCGCAACTTTTAAAACATAAATACATCTTTCCGCGATGCGCAGGCCCTTTGCTTCTGCTTCTGGACCTCATCTATCCTAGCGGCATAACTCACAATTAGCTAATTGTCTCACCCTTCCTCCCCCCCTCGCCGCAAGATTCCGGAGCCATAATTGGCTCCAGATGATGCGATATGTAGAAGAAGCCAGAGGTGAGGAGATTCTAGTAACTTTGAGAACCAATGCAGACAAGACCTGGCCGTATTGTCTCCTCTCTCCTTTGAAGGCAGAAATCATTCAAATAAAAAGAAGAAGAAGAAGACACATACATACGTATATCGCACATATATGCACACGTATACGCACTAACATTTAGGTCAGTATTCTTAGTCGGTTCTTATGTTCAAAACTGTCTTAAGTTCTGTCTTGAGGTGTCACATATCAATCAGAAGGTTGCATTAACGTCTTATTATAAGATATTGCTTAAAATGGTTTAGAAATAAAAACCGACTATGAATATCATAGTGGATTAGAATTGACCTAACTATCTTACTGAAATCGATAACAAATAAATCGTTTTGTCATAATCTTTTCTTAGCTTAATTAACAAATTTCTGCATATAGTTTCGCTTCCGTTTAATCTCCTTTTATTAAATATTAAATTATAAACAAATAGATGATGAATAAATTGCTTCTTATCTTATTTAAACTTAGTTAATAAATATCAGTATTTTGTTTTCATCTAATTTTCTTAAATATTAATAATATATATAAAGAAGCAGAAAAGCTTGAAATTAAGAATAGTTATTGTAGAAGTCATGGCGATGACTTGATTATATAAGTGCGATTAACTCAGCGTTAGTGCGTTAGATTATCATTTTAGGATGCTTTTTATTACCTTTGTAAACCACAGGTTCAAATCTCACCAGTGATGCGTTTTTAAAATTGATTGTAATTAATAAAATAGAATAGAGTGTCCCAAAATAATTGTTAATCACTATTTTATAAGTGTTATGTTTAACTTGTTTAATTGATTATTATTATTACCAAAATAATCATCAAATATTTCATGAGCAGGTAGAGTGGATTAAACTAAGTCGAAAAGTCTACCATTTTGCAATTTTTACAATAGTTAAAAAGATATTAATTACTAAAAATTGTCCAAAAATTAGGCATCAGTAATTTTTTACTCAAATACTATTAACTTTACAAAAAAACTGCAAAAAAACAAAAATTATTTATTTTCTTCTCATAGAGAAGAAAATATTTTTTTCAAAATTTTTAGAGCTTTTTTTTTATCATTGAAGATGAATTTTCGACCATTTTTAGTAATTAATGTCTTGTTAACTATTCCGAAAATTGCAAAATGCTAGAGAACTTTTCGATTCCTACCTATCATGAAATATTTAGCGATTATATTAGGACACCCTGTATACGAAACAGTGAAGACATCAAATTAAACTAAAAAAATAAAAAATAATACTACTCGTGTAAAAATAAAAAAAATTACTTTTTTCGCATTAAAATATTGTACCAGAATCATATTTATATTCGCTGGCCTCGATTTAAGTTGGATTGGAATCTCTCCACCGATTTCAAAACAAATGTCCATATAGGTTTCCTATCGATTATTTCTATATAAATGGATAGAATAAATCTGGATAGAAAACCGGATACCAACAGGTTAATCGATTTTTTTCCATTCTTATGCATTTTTTTAAGCAAGGTTAACTACAAGTTAATCATGAATTCGATCATTGAATTTTTATTCTAAGGCAGAAATATGAAAAATGAAAAGTTTCATGTGAATTCTACGATCATCTGCGATTTTGTGGAATCATGTAACTCTTCTGACTGTAAAAACGTGAAATCGTCCACGAAAACTTTTTCGCCGTGAACCATGATGGCGGAAAACCTAAGGAATTAATAAATATACTTTCAAATTTAAAAAAAAATAAAGTCTAGTCATATTATTTAATAGATTATTATTTCGAGAGATAGACTATTATTATGTTGAAATAAAAACGAACTACAAAGATTAGTCCAAAGCCAGCGCATATACAAGCTATATACATAATTACTATGCGTGACAAGTTTCACGAATTACATGATTGAGTCTCATGACAATAAAAAATTGGGTCTTACTTGCTCATTCTCTCGATACGTGTTGCAAATTTAAACGATATATATAGTGTATTCTTACATCAGAAGCTGCAACTATACAAGGTACGACGTTCCTTAAATGTAATATTTTCTGATTTGAATTTTGTGTCGCAATATTTTTGCTCGTAGAACATATAAAAAAGAAAAATAGAAACACTTTTTATATAATTAAAATCCAATTATATAATTATTATATAAATAAAATCCAATTTATCAATTGAATCTACTCAAAATAATCGATTCAACTGTTATTGAAATCCGATAATCTCATGTGTTTGGATTTGTTGCGTGAATTATTGGCGTTATAAATTATTGGCAAACTAATGACACTATCATGTCTCTTGATTTAAACTTTTAAGCAGTACTATTATTTGCAAGAAAATTAGTTGGCTACAAGTTTCTTCAAAATATGTGATCAAAGATGATTTTCACTTGTATTAAGATCCTTGCAGGACGTTGTATGCCGAGTAAGATATTTTGATAATCTGAAAGAATGAATCAAATATGAATAAAATAACATGTACAAATTAAAGTATAATCATGTTAAATTTATTAAAAATATTTTTATATTTTAATTCGACAGTACCCAGGTAGTAGTCTGATTTTGACATCAATATTTAGTCACAATTGGTCACTGATGTTATATCTCAATTAAGTGACATGTATTCGATGTTAATTTTAACATGTTAATAAGTCTTTAGAATAATAACGTGATGTAGACATTAAATTTATCATATATGTATACATATATAAATAATTATAATTAAAGAATTTATATACTGGGTGATTTTAACCAAAGATTGCAAATATTTGGAAAAATAAATATTGTATTAAATAATCTTTCAAATAAACCTTCAATATTTTTGAGGGAGTAATTCTATCCCGCAAAAGTTAGCCACTTCCCGCTCCCCCCTGAGAATAGAATCCCTGGGGGTAACTTTGAAATCTTAAATGGGAACCTCTACTTTTTATTGCAGATTCGGATTCTATGTCCAAAAACACAAATCAATTTTGTCTAAATAGCCTAAATAACCTTTTTTTTCGATTCCTGATAGATGGCAATAAATAAGCATCCCGAAAGGCTTATAATTTCCATCACGTCCACTTCGTTAATCTTGGGTAAAGCTAAGAACGGATAAAAAATTATCGTAGATCTATGATAATTTGAAAAATATGTTTCAGATAAAAGTTGCTTTCTTCAACGTAATATCATTGTGCAATAAAACATTCCCCTTAAAGAAGATGAAGGTTAACCAATTTTCGCTGAATGTAGCGCCGTTTATCAGTAATTGAAAGGTTTAGACAAAATTGTTTTTGGACGTAGAATCTGCAATAAAAAGTAAGGATTCTCATTTAAGATTTTAAAGTCTCATCCCCAGGGGGGAGCGGAAGGTGGCTAACTTTTGCGGGATAGAATTATTCCCTCAAAAACACTGAAGGTTTATTTAGAACATTTTTTTCGTACAATGCTTACTTTTCCAGATATTTTGCAGTTTCTGATTAAAAAACTCACCTAATATACAGGGTATTAGTTAAGTATGTTGTCATATTTAACAGAGTGATTCTTTGGTTTATTTCAAATAAAAAAGTTCACACAAACATGTGTCCTAAACGGCTTAGTTTCCGAAATAAAAAAATTTAATCCTGTATATGTACCTGTGTAATAATAATCTGTTTATTTGAAAAAAATACAGTTTGAACTAGTCAAAAACTAATCAAAAACAAAAAAAAAAAACAGGCTTTAGTTCTTCTGATGAAATAAAACAATTAGATGAATTGTTGAAAATGTCCACTTTGTGCCATGATCCATCGAGTTTTCTTCTCAAAGATTGACGTACACGCTCAAAGATACCATGTTACGTATTGCTTCGCATGAAGCAACTATTCGATTCCTCAAATCATTCTCATTCTTAATTGGGATGGTTAATTGGGATAAACCAATGATCAGATGATTCAGATACTTCCAAAGGAAATAATCCAAAGGATTTAAATCTGATGATTTAGGAGGCTAAGATTGAATTCCTGCTCGATTTATCCAGCGATTATTGTACATCTTATCCAAATATTGACGAACTGTGAATGCTGAAGTGAGCTGGAGGCCATCATGGACCACATTCTATGTCTCATGAGTGGCACTTCTTGTAAAAATTGAGGTAGATCTTGTTCAAGAAATTACCGATATGATGCATCAAGTTTTAATGGAAGAAAATAAGGCCCAATTAAGAAATCACCAACAATACCAACCCATACATTCAATGAAAATTGTCATTAGAACCTCGATTCTACTATCGCGTGTGGATTATCTTCACTATAAATGATTATTATGAAAATTAATAATTACATTTCTGAAGAAGTTAGCCTCATCGGTAAAGAGAACTTGAGATAAGAATTGAGGATTTTCTTCTAGTCTCTGAAGAATCCATTGAAGCTAGTCTTTGTGGAAAATAACATGGTAAAAATCTCTGTACACATTGAATATGATAAGGATATAACTGTTGATCTTCCAAAATTCTCCAGATAATATAATTACTTACATTTAATGTCCTAGTTATTTTACTTGTGCTCGTTTCTGGATGTGCTTTGATTTCGTTAAGAACAACTTTCTGTAGTACTGATGTTCTAACTCATAGACTTTTCAAGATCAACAGTATTCCTTACGAAAGAACCCTTTTTTCGAAGATAGCGATAAATTCACAAATGTTTTACAATATAATAAATTGCGTTGGAGATATTTTTCTGCATAAATATGTCTTACCTCACGTCAGTTATTTGCAAGACTGCAAGCAGTCTTGCAAATTGCAAGACTGCTAAGCAAAGTGCATATCTGCCATTTAAAAATTTATAAACTTAAACATGATGAAACTAATTTTGATGGACTGAAACAATTTGGCCCGAAAACGTATGTTTTTAGCTAATTGATCCGCAGCAACATCAAAATTGAAGTATATTTTTGATTTTGTGACTTTGATTTTGACTTTGTCACTTTGTTTACGGTTAAGCGAATGGTAACTCACGTGAAGTAAAGCAGATTTATGTAGGAAGATATCTCCAACGCAATTTACCATTTCGTCAAACATTTGCGAACATTCGCCTGTATTTCGGAAACTAAGTCGTCTAGACACATATTTATATAGACTTTTTTACTTTAAAATAAACCAAATAAAACAAAGAATCGCTCTGTTGAGCACATGGCAAATATGTTGAGTATACTTAACGAACACCCTGTATACAGGATGTTTTTAAAAAAGCCGTTTGAAATAACTTGTTACTTATTGATTTTATCAAGAAATGTTTCGGATGAATTTTATGTATACAGAGTGTACTAGAGTTAGCGCAGGGACCAGCACGTATATATTTTTCATGAAAAAGTAAATCGAAAATGTTAATAGCAAAATCTTAAGGCATCAATAGTTTTCAAACTATTGATAGTGAGCATTTGAAAATTTGCTCACCGTTTGAAAACTATTGATGCCTTAAGATTTTATTATTAACATTTTCAATTTACTTTTTCATGAGGAACATGTATGTGCCAGCACCTGCGCTAACTTTGGTAAAACTCTGTATATATATTCATATTTTCTAAAGTATTGTAGTTTTGAAAATATATTTTATTTGCAGCAGCTATTAGTAATACAACTCTTGCAGATCGAAAACATTTGCATTATTGCAAGATGTCGATTATGTGAGTACGTTCATAATTTAAAAAATGTGTGTGCATTATATAAGGGCTGCAACACAGATTTTTGCATAATGCATAATACATAAGTGCATAAGAAAATCAGCTAATCTGAATCCTTCCTTTTCTTTCATTTCATGAAAAAGAAAAACTTTGATTGGTTGATTTTCTTATGCACTATGCGTTATGCAAAAGTATGTCGCGGTCCTAAGGATGTATTCCGAGTAATGTATGAAGCGTATTATGCAACATTTATCTCTATTATTCATTGAAATAAAAAAAGATAAAATGATACATTATGCACTTCATGCGTAAGTATATAATTACATTTTACGTACGACTTTATAACAGAAATGTGATTGGATAATTTTCTTTATGCATACATTTATACGACTATACAAGTTTGTGTGGATATACTATAACTCGGAACGCATCCTAATAGCCGCAGCACAGATTCTTGCATAATGCACAGTGCATAAGGGAATTAATCAATCAAAATTCTTTTCCGTGAAATGGGAAGAAAAGAAAGATTCTAATTGGTTGATTCACTTATATATTATACGTTATGCATTATATTATACGTTATATAACAGTCTGTGCTCCCTGCTTTATAGATTTTCTACAATAAAAGTGCGATTATTTGTAACGCAATAAGTACGCGGCAGAAACTAACTAGGTAACTAGAAACCACGCAAACCGTGCTGCTTCTTTTCTTCTCTATTACATGTAGTGCGATAAGTCGCTAGTGACGAATAAACTTTAATAATTTTCTAAAATATATTAACTTATTTCTATACATATTTCATCAACATTCTTATTTTTTCAACGAAGTTGCTTAATAATTGCATTTAAATCAATTAATTCTATTAAAAAGTACTTAGTGATGTGAATTTGCCATTGACCCGTGTCGCTTACCGCGTTACTATATAATAGAGGAGAAAAGAAACAAACGACATGATTTGCGCTATTCCTATAGTTATCTAGTTAGTTCCTGTACCGCGTATCGCGTACCGCGCTACATATAATCGCATCCTAAGTCATTGTTTAAGCTTTAAGTCTTAAGCCGTAAAAAATTGACCAATCACAGTTGAATATGAGAAGAATAATTGACTATGATTGATCAATTTTTTTAAGACTTAAGACTTAAAACATAGATAATGACTTTTTATTGTAAAAAGTCTATTATGCTTTGAATTGCTTACAAGATGTCAGGTAACACGTATGTCAGAAAGCATTATATGATTTCAGTTTAGAAAAGTGACAAAAACGTTATTAAGCAGTTTCATGTCATTTTATAAATTAAAATAACATCTGTTTGACGTTTCTAATGGCCTTTAGTCTGTGACTTAGGACCGTCAAAAACATATTATCATTTTTACCTTAACTTTGAAAATAAATGACGTAAAATTAGACATGACCATCATGAGTGTCTGCTATCTGGGTATTCGTGCAGTAATAGTTTTTAATATCATCGCCATATCTCATCTCGTTCACCTTCATAAATGATTCATTGGACAAAGTGACTACATATCCGCTAGTTATCTTGATTGGTCTCATAGATCGTATAATTATCATCAAAAAGGTTTTCATTAAATCAACAGAAAGCATCGGCCAGTCCATCTCGTAAACAGCGTTTCCAATTTCAGTACTCTATGTATTTAAGAATAAACTGATTAAAAAAAATTATTAAACCGGCTTTAAATTAGAGACCCAGAGCGAAAAGTATTTTCAATTCATGTTTGGTTACGGTTTAATAAAACATCGAATAAGTGTTACGGTTTTAATTTCGATTGACTAGTGAAGAAAACTGAAATGGCGTAAAAATTAGGTTTCATTAGTTTTTAACGGTTTTTTTTAATAGTTTTTTTTGTAATAGTTATTCGCGCGGTAGGGATGGAATAGGTAGAGCGAGATTAGTTGCACATAAGACAAGTTGGGCAAATGAAAATATTTAAATAACTAAAATATATTTATACAGATCTATATTTGCGTAAGGTAGCACAAATGCAAAGATTATCACTCTTAATATAATATCTGTGTCCGGCAGCCAAAAACTTTTTTGTTTTCATACATCAAAAGTAAAATTATCAGAAAAGTATTCTTTTTGATCTACGTAGTAATAAAAGCAATTAATAATAATCAAATGTGTTTTTTAAATATAAATTATTTACGTATTTTTAATGTACTTGCACTTTGATGATCAATTGTTATTTTATTTACGGTTTTTTCAGTTTTAAAAGAATACTTCAATCAATATCTTATAGGGCTTGTTGAGCTCAATATTTCACAACACTAATCTTATAAATATACTCAGGTGCTTAAATGAAATCTGTTTTTATCGATGCTTTTTATTTTATGTTAATGATTTAACGATTAAAATTAAAAATATAATATTGAAAAATTAAACATATATTTTATGTTTAATTATTATTATAAACAATGTTTTTTTTAATTTTGTTAATGAAGCATTTAAAAAGAGACAGTATTACAAATTATTATTACACGTAAGATAAAAATAAAACTTTGATTAATATACACATAATTCTTTCATATTTTTAATTATATGTAATCCTGTTAAATGATTATTTTCGTGGCTCAACTTATCCTTCGAGAATGCTCAATGTGCTCCATAAATGGAGCATATTTATTCAATTTGCATCCTTACAATTAACGTAATTTTTTCTTATTTACAAGACATATTAAAAATTTATAAGCACTTAATCATTAAGTCAGATGAACTTGAACTTTTAAAGCATTAATCTGCCATTGTGTGAAGATTTATAATAACTTAAAAAAAAAGCAATAAAAACAATAAAAATAAGTCAATATTAGAATCAAATTCAGAAAACTATTTACCTTGTTTATTTTTTATTTATTTAAATTCATTTAACTATTTATCTTGTTGCTGACATGAAACACCATTTTAATGCCTTGACATTTATATAATTAACTATAATAATTTGTCACAATTTTTTTCGAAATGTTTTGTGTAATTTGTATTTCGTTTGAAATCTTTGCGATAACTGCATTTTTTTCGTAACATTTTTCACAGCATAGTCATAAGGTTTTATTAATTGATGCATCGTACTTATCCAAAACGCTTCTTTTGCTTTTATTACTTTTATTGGAAATACTTTTTGAGAAATAGCATATTGTGGATCTTGAAGAAAGAACGCTTAATTACATTTGTTTCAAGAATTTTTATCAAATGCAAACGCATTAACTTATCATATCTAACTTAGGTTTAAGGTTAAATAATAGTGACGTCGCAAAAGCTATGGCAAAAACACCGTAATCATTCAGTTGATGTTGTATCTTAAGAAATTAGACAGGATTTTTATCAAAGTCATGTTGGAAATATTATAATATTTTTAAAAAACTCATGTTATTCGTGCAATATTTTATATAAAGAATCATGAATGAATATATTTTTCGTTTCATAAAAGCTACACAATGTTCATCTAAATCTGATAAATTATATAATGTTTGTATATGCTTTGCGTCACTCGACACAGGTCATATTGTATTTAATAATTGTATTCGCTATATTTCGACAGGTCTATAATCGGAACAACTTACTAGAAGTCATTGGAAATGATCCATATGAATGCCCGTATGGTATGCCCCGATATGATACCAGGTGTACAAGTATAAAATGACGATTTTTTTCCCAAAAAAAAAAACACGTTAAATTCGGAAGAATGATAAAAAGAGATTTATTCAAAGTATGCTCCATTGCTAGTTACACGTTTTTCCCATCTTTCAAGCAATTTGTGGATACCACGCCAGTAAAAATCTTCCCCTTTTGCCGCGAATCATTCATCGAGCTATTTTTTTCACATCTTCGTACGAACCAAAGCACTGCTCAGCAAGTGCGTGACCCGATGCAAACAAGTGGTAATCGGAAAGAGCTAAGTAAGCCGCATGGGATAGAACTTCCTAGCTGAGTGCTTCCGTGTCCCGAACTGATTTTGCCATATGTGATGGAGCATTGTCATGGAGAAAAATGACCTTGTGTTGCTTTTTTTGGTATTCTGGTCGTTTTTTAAGCAGCGAACGATTCAAATCGATCAATTGTTGTTGATAGCATTTGGTATTAACCATTTCGCCAGGCTTCAATAGCTCATAATAGACCACACCCTTCTGGTCCCACCAAATACAGAGCATCGTCTTCCAAAGCGATTTGGTCTTACGGTCGATGTGGATGATGCGTCTAGGTCTACCCATGATTTTTTGCGCTTGGGATTCTCAAAAAAAATCCACTTTTCATCCCCAGTAACGATACGATGCAAGAATGACTTTCTTCTGTATCGTTCGAGCAAAATTTCACATGTGTTTATGCGCCTCTCCATCTGTCTCTCGTTCAATTCATGTGGCACCCATCTGCCGACTTTCTGAATCTTTCCTATCTCTCGTAGGCGATTGGAAACAGCTTATTGACTAACGCTCAATTGCTCTGCGAGTTGTTTTTGTGAATCATCTTCATCCAGCAATGCTTGCAATTCCACTTTTTCGTTCTTTTTGAGCAGTTTTCCGTGTTCTTTGTCTGCAACATCGAAATCTTCAATTTTGAAACGCTGAAATCATCGTTCACACGTTTTTTGCGATGGAGCATGTTCACCATAAGCTTCTCCAAGTAATCGGTATGATTCCGCAGCAGTTTTCTTCAAATAAAAACAAAAAATTAATGCTGTCCGCGAATGCTCCTTATTTGATACAAATTTCGTCATATTAAACACAGCAGCACAATACTATGCAAAAACTTTTCAATCAAATTACTTTGCGCGTTTGACACTTGTTGATGGTACAATAAAATGGCGTATAATGTTAAATCTTTGTACTACACACTGCATTGGTGCGCCATCTGTTTCTCAAATCGTCATTTCATACTTGTACACCTGGTAAAGAACTCTTTAAATCTGAATCAGTGAATAGTTATCAATTATCTAGTGGCATACTTGGCACTGATTATCAGTGATTATCCACTGATTCAGATTTAGAGAGAACGGTTGCTGTACGCCAATTGTTAATATTAAGTGTAATAAAAAGAAATCCATTGTTTTTCCATTCAATTTCATGCAAAAATAATGGATTTCTCTTTACTACACGTAATATACGGTAGCAACCGTACTTTGTAAGCGCACAACAACCTTATAAATTTTTACCCTAACTATTTAATTAGGAACATAAAATCCCTCTTCCCTTCTCTCTTCTCTATCAGGTTTCCTCTGACTGTGTGCGCACCCTGCACAAAACAATTACATTAACTTTATTATTAATCAGTTCAGTGATAATGATTCATAGCAAAAAAATACTGCCTAAATTGTAATGGCTCATATATAAACATATCATTCAAAGTAAATCCAATGTACTAATCCAATATTGAGGATTTAAAACTTCTAGTGACTAATTAATAAAATATGCATAATATTTTATTATGCATAATTTTACCATTATTCAGGAATCAATAAAATAAATAACCCTTTTATTTTGTCTTCTCAGTAAAAAATTTTTCATGGAAGAATATGTATAAATATGTATAAACATACATAAATATTCATAAACATGTATAATCATATAGGAAATATGTTCACATAATCATACATTCTTTCTTTTATAAAATTATTTTTTAGTATAATATTAGGTGTACAACTTTGCTTCCGCCGTTTTTTTTCCGAAATTCGAGGCTTTATTGTAAAAAACTGGTTATACATTTATGATTCAAAGCATTCCATCGCTGGCCACTACTTTCTCTCATCTTTCGGGTAGCGTATCCCGCGTCGAAAAACCTGATCATCTTTTGAGGCTATCCACGAATCGATCCAATTTTTTACTTCTTCATAAGACCGGAAGTGCTGGTCAGCCAGGCCGTGTGCCATTGATCGAAACAAGTGATAGTCAGAGGGAACAACGTCTGGAGAATACGGCGGGTAGGACTTCCCATTTCAACATTTCCAAATATGTCTTGACCACTTTCGCAATATGGGGTCGAGCATTGTCATGCTGCAAAATCACTTTATCGTGTCTCTCGTTGTATTGCGGCCGTTTGTCTTTCAATGTTCGGCTCAAACGCATCAATTGCGTTCGATACCGATCGCCTGTGATCGTTTCAGTTGGTTTTAACAGTTCATAATACACTACGCCGAGCTGGTCCCACCAAATACAGAGCATGACCTTGGACATCAAAATCACTGTTCTTGAAGCGTTGAAACCACTCACGACACGTTCTTTCACTAATAGCAGCCTCACCATAAGTATTTGAGAGCATTCGATGAACCTCAGCTCATCAGCTTTTGCTTCATATTGAAGCAAAAAATTAAAACCTCCCGCAAATGACGAGAATTTGGCTCGTAAACTGACATTTTCAATCGAGAATAACTTTATGAGACACAAATCGACTAATGTTTCTATGGGGTTATGTTGACAGATGCCCAAGTTTATTGTATGACGTCTATGATCTATTTATTTCCACCACTACTTACCGCTAAAGCCATCTAAAACGGCGGAAGCAAAGTTGTACACCTAATATATACCAACATCAACAGTCTCATATATCGCAAAGAATACGATGACATGTATGACATCATGAAATGTGATGTAAATAGATTTGACATTAGCGAGTACTCGAGCGACAACGATATTCCACTCGCAAATAAAAAAGTTCCTTGCCTTAAAGACGAGAACAACGGTGCCATCATGATCGAATTCGTAGAGCTTAGAACGAAAATGACTCATTCTAAACATGGATCGAATATTTCAGAAAATATAAAACAAAAAAAAATGTTTCAAATCTGAGGAAACGCAAATATTGATAAAATTAATTTTCAAACAAAAAACCAATTTTTGAAAGTTATATAAACGGTATTCATATCTTAATACTTTTATAAATAAAATGTTATAAATTAATTGATACGAAGAAAGGTACTTATCTAAGAAATTATGGATATTATATATATAAATCCATTTTTGCTTATTAAAAAGTAACTACATGTTTCCTTTACCTCAATTAATTCATCTTATCAGTCTGTTCATAAAATTATTAAGGTGCGGAAAAGATAAAATAGATCTGAAACATTTTTCCATATCCTTCATACTTTTCGCGATATTACCGCGCGGTGGAAATTAGAGCAATCATTCTTTTGCTTTTATAGAAAAGTGATAAACTGATTGGTTCTCGTGTAAATTGCCGCGGCAAGCGTTGTGTTTCGTAGGCAGGAGCGATATCTCCTAATATAGTACAATCATCAGATTTATCAAATAAACATTATATTATAATATGTATAGCTTTTATTGCGATAAATATTACCTCGACCGGGAGTCAAACCCACATCTTCGACACTCCATGCGAGCGTTCTAAGCTTTTAGATTATCGAGGCCTTAATAATATTCTTCGCATAATTTTCTTGCCATAATAATATTCTTGCCATATGTAAGAACAACTTTTATTTAGACGGCATAAATAAATAATATTAAATCTTATAAGATCATATAGGATGATTCAGAAAAAACATTTATCCTTAAAGTCATCTTTCTGACTTAATTCTAAGATTTTCCTTTTCGAAAATTTTGTCTGAAGCTTAGTTTTCAATTACAAAAAGAAATAGTTAATATATCGCGGGCCGCGTAGAGAAGGAGCGGCGCTCACGGTTAGCGCTTTACGCGTGGGATACATAATCAAACACATTCACACGTTTATAAAAACATGTTTCTTCTTACTTTTCCTTCTACTACACTACCTTTTTGTCTATCACTACTTTAAATACATGTTCTTGATGGTACTGATAATTTCGACGTTTCCGTTGCGGTCAATCTCCATACTATTGAGTTCATATCGAATTTCATCAAACATGAATGCTACGCAATTATTTCCAAGCGTTGTTGACATGATGGTTTTTCTTCTTTACCATCAATCTTTCTTCGACGTAGAGAAAACTGTTGCACGCCAATGTGTATAAATCCTGCTGCTGTATGAATATCCGTACCTCGTCGCTATTCGAACATAGTGATAGTATACGGATTGTACGTATGAGTCTCAATCTTGACGATGTGATCGTCAAAGATCGGCTCACTGTAATATTGAAGATATCAATTATTTTGTAAAGGGATAAAACCCAGCTTTAAAAATGCAAGTTGAACGTGAGTTTCTTTCCAGATGTTATTTCTCCGTTAACAGGTGTATCTCTCATCTGTTTAAACATTCGTTTCACAAGCATCTCACATTGGCGCCGTCGTACGTGCAACCTAACGGTAATCTCTTCCTTGCGAAAATAAAAAATAAAATAATCGAATAATCGATTATTTTAATACACCATGCCAATCGTTAGATCCGTAATGCTCCGTACGACGATCTAAAGGTAAATAATCTACATCGGTTTTTTCGAAATCATATATCTTTTCGATATTATATATACGCTCGGTAAAAACTCGTCTGCACGCACCTGTCATTGCTGTATGCATCCGCAATCACATTGATACGAATGATGTTTACGTTGATGATATTTATCAGCACGTCTGATTCGTGCCGCTGTTCCAGCGCGATTCGACGAAAATCCCACCAGCGAGCCAATGTTGTGAAGTTTAAAATTTATCCAATAGACGCATTTTATTTCGCTTCTCGTCGTATTGTTGTTGGCGCAAATCACCAGCGAGAACTCTTTCTCCTTCGCATCGCGAGAAAAAAAAATTCGTGCTTCAGATACCGTTCTATATCGCGCAGTTCGTAGGATTCTTCGGAAATGACAATTTTCTCGTTGTCATAATAAAACTTATTGTTTGTCGAATTTACATTGGCTAGAGTATAGTATGTTTCAAAGACCGAGCTCGTAATTGTCATCGCTCAAATTTATCGCTGGAAAACTCACAGCAAGGCTACTTTTGCCAGTCAGCGTAAACATCAACGACATTTTTGAACGAGTTAAACGCATGCAATGTCGCTTTAAATTGCTTATCAATCGCAGAAACTGTAGACAAAGCCCGTAATTGTTCTGATTGTAACGCTGATAAGGCGCGCGATTGTACTCGATTATACTGTTTGCCAGATATCGTTCGAGTTCTTTCGACGGTTGAAGATTACCGAAATAGTCAAAGTACACGATGTGATTCCCTCTTTTTGCATATATTCTAGCTCTTTTGAAGGTAAATTGTGCAGATCGTCTGACACGACGAAAAACATTTTGATTACTGAATGATTTTGCTCTACGTGGCTCTATAAATAGACCCGCTCGCGATATCATTTTCAGTATTTTGCGGAAAGAAGAAAAATACGTGCGCCAGTCGTGGACGAATCTTGACAGCAAATCGCTAAAGAGACGAGTAAGCATGGCGACATGCTACCGGCTTTTATAGACGCTATCGTCTGCAGTTAAAGCCACACTTATTTAATTAAAGTAAGTGTGGCACCTATATCTAATAGATTTATCCGACCCTTCTTCATTTCTTTGATCGATAGTATTACAAGTCTAAGACTGGTATTCGCATATTTCCCGGTCACTTGCGTAATTTGATGCTCATTAGCGGCTTGCGTTTTTTTTGCGTCCCCTTTTTCTCCTTTTTTTCTTGGCTGCTAACGTACAATGATTCTTCGCTTTCGCTCTGTCGCTTATTTTCTCTTATCGCAATAGCTATTTGTTTAAAGTGTTTACACGCTTCGTCTTACGATCGGTGTTTCGCTTCGCGTATTATTTCGGCTCCTTGTCGGGCCGTTCGTTCAATGATCAGCACTCGTTTCTTTTTTATGTTCTGTTTTTTTGCAATATGTACAAAATTTCTTGTTGGCATTTATACTTGCTGGTTTCGGCTCGGGACAATGAGAATCTATTAGCGTAACGACTTGATCGACAGTATCGTCCGTAATTGGCTTTTCCGCATTTGCTGTACACAGGTTTTTTGAGTTTTGGCTTTGGTATATTTATTGCGATCATTATTATTCATTCGTGAGCTCTTTTACGCGCTCTTCCGCGCTTGCATAGCTTGATAGCTTCTTGCAGGCTTCAATATTTTAGTGATCGTACTATTAATTTAATATTGTCGTGCAGTCTCAGCTTGAAATTTAATAAAGCTTGATCCTGAATCGTTTCTAAAATTGCTCGTTTCTGCTCGCTTGTATTTTCTGGTTTCTTCAACAATTCACATAGCTTCATAGCTAAAGTATCCACGTGTCGTCTATATAAATGAACGCTTTCGCCTGGCTTTTGTTTTAAAGTGTTGAAACAATCTCTAATTAAAAATAGGTACGATTCATTCCCAAGTAATTGGCTTCTCTCTCTCGTCGTGATTTATTCGAAGTCTGTTCTAGTTTGGAAGTCTAATAGGAATTAGGAAGGAAATTTTCCTTTTAATTTCATATTTAATATCTCTTTTAATAAAGCTGTTTTTTCCGCGAAATTGATCTTTTCCATCGCATAGATACTAGCACTTATGAATTCCTGCATCTTCTGACGCGAATATCCATTTCCGATAACAAACTCCGTGCATCTTTTAGTCTTAAATATCCCACGGGTCGATTTTTTTACTTCCCGCACGTCATTTTGCGTCATTATGAGACATTGAGCGCTCTATCGTCGTCGAGGTACGCCAGTCGGAAGTTTTCGCTATCATAAGTTGCAATATCCATCCTGCTCATTCTATTTTGCAATCCCGTAATTGCTTCCATCATTCTATCTAATATTTCCCCTTGTCTACTTTGAATTAGGCCTCGCGCGCACTATTCTCCTATAGTATTTCTGAGACGACCTATCTCTGCTTCTATTTCCGCGTTCGCTACCGGCTGATTGTTTGCGATCTCACCATTTTCGCACGAGATTGACAATTGATGCGTCGCCATATCTCCTGGTACCAGATTAGCGCATGCGTTTTCAAATAAATTACTCTTGTATGAAATTAAACAACTCTCGTTGTTCTCCTTTGCTAGTAGACTGTGGTCTAAATCCACGAAATACACGTTTGATAATAATATTCGAAGGTTCCGAATCGGATACGCTATCGCTTGAGTATCACGGTTTCACATATACCGCACGTTGTTGCATATGTCTCGCTTCTTCGACAATACGCACAGGATTTAATTCACGTCCTGGTATAGGCTCACTGTATATTTGCGAAGATATCGGAGCATTACGCCTGTCACGATTGTTTTCACGTCGGACGTTTATCTGTTTGCAATGATTGTAAAGATTTTCGGACTTACATTAATGTGATTACATTAATCGCATGTTACTTGTCCGCTGGTCGTTGCCTGACATATGCTGAGTTATCGTGTGATAGGTTGCGCTTCTCGGATTACGCTTATCTGCGTCTTGGTCGGCTGCTATATTGGGTGCCCGATTTGAACGTGGATTTAGCTTCTGCTTTCTGCCTTGGGCTTCTTCGCCTGTTTTAACTGATCCTTATTTACAAGCAGTTGCTGCTATCGTTGCCGCTGCCGGATCCTGGGTCAGCTATGTGGATCCCACCGCTGCCACCAAATTGTTGGACTGGTATTTCACATAACTGGTATTTCACGGCGTTCGGGGACTTCGGGAGTTAATGAGTAGTAGTGTTGGTAAAACTTTGTAGTTTTGATAAAAAAATATATTTAGAAAGTTATACACATTTCATCAGTGTTTTCTATTACAACTCCACTTAGCATTACTTGAGAATCGCGTCACATAGATACTTCTACAGTTTGAGTCGACAAAATAATTCTCTAACCGGCGATCACGTCCGTGGTCGCGTTTATATTCTATAATTTTGGGATTATCCTTGAACGTTTCCGCGCTGATCCGTCAGCGTTCCGCTTATCAGACGAGGACAGCTTCTGAATCCGCATTTCTTTAGTTTATAATTTACTTTCGGTCAAAATCTTGTTCTTAAAATAAGTTTTTTGAAAACATCTTTAAATATCCGTCCGTTTTTATGTGTTCAAAATTTGCATTTATTTCAAAACAAAATGAATGAACAGATCAATTAAAATATTGTCCATCGCTGCCTACTACTTTTTTCTATCTCTCAGGCAATTTTCGAAATCCATCTCGAAAAAATGACTCGTCTTTGGAGACGATCCAATTTTGGAGCCAATTTTCGATTTGCGAAAGAAGTGAATCGGTAATTTCCTTCGGAACAACCAGTAATTAGAAGGATCAATATCCGGAAAATACGGCGGGTGCGGTAAAACATCCCATTTGAGCGTTTCCAAATATTTTTTTACGTCTTCAGCAACATGAAGCCGAGCGTTGTCATGAAGAAGAACTTTATCATGTCTTTACTCATATTCCGGTCGTTTTTCTCACAATGCACGGCTCAAACGAATCAATTGTAGCCGATATCGATCGCTCGTAATGGAATCGCCAGGTTTCAGCAACTCATAGTAAACAAGACTTTTGGTCCCACCAGATACAAAGCATGATCTTCGAACCATGAATGTTCGGCCGTGGTGTTGATGTTGAAGTCGATGGCAACGATTGACCGGGCTTAGCGTAGTATTTTTTCTTCTTGAGATTGTCGTAGAATATCTACTTCTCATCTCCAGTCACAATCCGATGCAAAAAACCTTTTCTTTGTTGTCTTTGAATCAGCTATTTGCAAGTGAAAAATCGCCTTTCACCGTCTCTCGGTTTCAGTTCATAAGGCATCCAATTTCCTTGTTTTTGAATCATTTCCATGGTTCCCAATTGTACTGAAATGGCTTGTTGAGTTATCTCCAATGATTCTCCTTTGATTCTGATCTTCTTCGAGTAATGCCTCTAATTCTTTGAATTCGAATTTTTTTGGCTGTCCAGAGACTTGTCTTCAACGCTGAAATCTCCATCCATGAAACGTCGAAACCATTCCCTACATGATTTATCAGTTGGAACAATGTCATCATAAACGAATGCTTCGACAAGCATTTGAGCCTGGGCTTCAGCCGCACTTTTCTTCCAATTAAAACAAAAAATCAAAACCTCCCACAAATGCTGCTCGGTTAACACAAAATTCGACATTTCAAACACAGTAAAAATCAAGGTTTTTGTATGAAACTCAAAGCGATATAAACTGAATATTATTAGCAGATGTTTAACCTCTCTGAAACCGCCAAAATCAGCTGTTACTACGAACCATTGACAACAGCTGGAGCCTTTAGGGAAACAGACTGAACAAATTTGTACTTCCAATATTTAATGTATTGGTTTCGGCAATCATTAATTTAGCGTTTATATTGCTTGCACGTTGGTGTTTATATTACTTACACGTGGCGCAATGGTCTCACTTGTGTAATTAGTCACTCTTGACAGATGATATAATTATAGATGGCAAAAGATATGATGGAACATCAGACTTATATGAGTTAATCTTTATGAAATTTCTCAACGAAAGTATCAGTACGGATGATGACGTACAGACCTACAGAAGCATTCTGCTGACAAACACTCACCGGCGCAGTCATAGCCCAAGTAATCAAGTAATGAATAGTAAAGGATATAAGTATATATAAGAACATAATAGCATCAATAATGTCGAGTAAAAAAGTTGGAACAGGAAGAAACAAAAGAGTGGATTTATGGCATACGATAATATTAAACGATAACAAGATCGACTGTATTCATTGAGACGATCCCAACAAAATTGTGGATCATCTCCGATTGCTTGAGACCTCGCGCCAGGCTAGCCACAATGATCACGAGATTCTGATTTCTTCGATTATTGAAAATCTTTGCAAAGCCAGTCAGATTATAAATTAATCTCGTCCTACACGCGTCGTTGCAATGCCGATCAACAAGTTTGGACTATCGCTTGGAAGAGGAAGCGAATTGCGCTATCATTGGCATAGATTGCTCGGAAGTTACGTGCACGATAACGCTCTTTGCATAGTCGCAACCGATTTTGACGCAAAGATTCGACGATTAACGCTACCGGTAAATGATGTTGACACAGTGAACAAACGATACGTGCAGCAAAGTATTCAAGATTTGAAAGATCATTTGAAGGAAATCAAAAGGAAATTGCAGCTTTATAAAATAATGTGCAGATTATACTAAATGAATTTAAAAAGACAACAATTCGAGAAGTGCATCATGCCGAATTATTATTCGCAATGTCTGAGAAACGGCTGTTAGTTGATGAATTGTGCTTCGAGAAGAAATTTTTCGCGAAATTTTTCGCATGTTATGATACACGAATGACTTGTGGCAGGGGGATGGTCGAAATGCGGCCTTATACGCGATTTAATAGAGATTGCTATTACATTCTCATCGTTATCGACCGTTACGTGCTGAGTAAGTATGCACGAGCCGAACCGCTCTAAGCCAAGAACGGCAACGAGATGACAAAGGTGATCGCAAAGATAATTCGAGATGGAAGATGTCCGAAAAATTTGCATACTGACAGAGAAAAGGAATTTTACAACTCGAATGTACAGAAACTCTCGAAGAAATGTAACATCAACCATTATTCTATGTATTCCACAATGAAGGCCTCGATCGTCGAACGATTCAATCATTCGATGACCGAATACGTTGAAGAATGACATGTGGAAACAATTTACGCATAATGAAAATTACAAATGGATCGACACCCTGCCACGTCTCATATCAAATTACAACGTGCGCAAGCATCGAACTGTCGGTATTTGTCCCGTTAATATTACCCGTAATCGCCGACAGACTCTTAATCACGGTTTACAATCGGGTAAAGATTGTCGCACGTCTCGATACAAAGTAGATGATTCGGTATGCGTAAGCAAATTCAAGGCAGTCTTTGATAAAAATTACACGCCAAATTGGACCACGGAATTTAAAATTAACAAAGTGTAGTAAACTAATCCAGTAACTAATCTGTTGAAAGATTCTCGTGCAGAGCTTATCGTTGGAAGATTCTACGAATACTAATTGCACAGCGTCGCTAACTCTAACGTGCATCTCGTTGAAAAAATATTGCGCAAAAGAGATAATGAGGTTTATGTGAAATGGTTGGGATTTGACAATTCGCACAATTTGTGGATACATAAAGACAATGTGTTGTAGAAATTATAAAAATATAAATACGTTTTAAACGTAGAAATATGTATAATACATATTATAAACATTATTTATATATTATATTATATATATTATATTAACATTATTTATATATTATATTTATATATTATATTATATAAATATTATACATATTATATATAATATACATTTTACATAGTATACATATTATATTTGTTATACATAATATACATCTATAATAATACATATTATACATGTTATTCATGTTATATACATATTAAACATATTATACAATACAAATGTTTTATTTATATCGGTAATGTCCCTATGGCAGCGTGTCGATGAAACTTGGCATATACTATTTATCATCGTATAGAGCGATTTTGTGAAATAGTGTACACCTCAATACAAGTACAATTTGAATCTTATGCACGACTGCCTACGTCATTCCGATTGCGTCATTCAAACACTGCTTGTAATTCTCGAACATGATAGACTTCATACATGGATGCCCTTCACTCTTTCTTTCGTATCCCTCTTTCCTTTTACACGCAAGGCATATATTTTCGTTCTAATCTTATGAATTCATTCATAATGGCACCGTTATTCTCATCTTTCATAAGGCCAGGAACTTTTTTATTTTTAAACGGAATACCGTATGCGTTGTCAACCATATATCGCTCGTGTCAAATTTACTCATGTCACGTTCCATGATATCGTAAACATCGTCATATTCTACGTGATATATAAGGCTATCTGTGTCAATGTACATAATTTTGCATTTTTCGTGAAACACCGATGCCATGTATTCGTGATGAAATTCGTACAAACACATCTTGGATATGTCGAGGATGCACAAACCCACGTATATCGGTTTGTCAAACATCACCTCGAGCTTACGCAACCAGATTCTCCGAAAAGACACTTCGATTATGGAAATTTGATTTGGCGATCATTGCCTTCGCACCGTATCTGCCTTCCCATTGTGATGAAACACACGTTAACACGCGCATGTTCTCCATGGTTTTATTATATTCGCGCAATCTCTATGGCCGTGTTATTCATAAGTTTGTATAAATTTTTTTCAAAATCATTTTTGGCTAATGTTCTAAATTTTGTGTTGAGCTTAATATAATCGCGTAGCCATTGCGCGAATTGCAATATATAATGAACCTTTGCGATACAAATGCCGTGACGAATACATTGTTGCAGGTTGCAATAATGTATGACGTAATCAATGACAAGTTCCTCGCAACATTATTACGATAAGTAGCGTTACACATTATTGTGTAACGCTACTTATCGTAATAATGTTGCGAGGAACTTGTCATTGCATTTGCGGGTGGTTTCTCGCGTGTCGGACAGAACGGTAAGTTAATATGCATATTATGAAGATGTGATGGGTAGTCTATGTCCACCTCGAGAATATAATTTGTCGACGAATCTAACGCGATGGTAAAAATTTTGTACGTCATCGGCCCATCGAAAATCGGCGTAAAGTAATGATTGACACATTGCCCAGCCATATATTGTTGACATCAAGGTTTTACAGTAACGATTTCGAATCGTATGATGGCATATTTGTTGTTGTCTCGCGCGTACCTGTTTGAACACTAGATCAGACCATCGCGTATATTGCGCTCGATAAACATTACTATGTCGATATCTGTGAGTAGTTCAAATTTTATACCAGTATGTTTCAACATTACCGGCGTGAAGCCCGATAAGGTGTAATAGTATGCAGGATTTCGTAATTCGCGACGCAACTGTCATGAAAATTTTTGAAAGCGTTGGCCAATAACAAAACATCTATTTTCATATACAGGTGGTTATTCACTGAGTGTTCGAATGGAAAACTGCTGCCACACGTTGATGGCGTGCGCGTAAGCGTCCTCAGATACAGTGTCGTTAATGAACAGTGTTGTTAATGAACTGTAAAACGACTCGTGAGGCGATAAACACAGCTTCTCCAATTTTTTGATGCAGTCAATGTACTCGTATCGAAAGACGCCTTTTCATATCAAAAGATTAAAATTTTCTTCTGACAAATTGAGAAATTCACGTTGCATATCTATAGTGCATATTTATCCTTACTGAGAAAAAAATGACAATTTATCCAAACTTGAAGCGAGAAATCTATATGAATCTATAATTCGTAATTTTACGCAATTTTTTTATTGTTTTTAGTACTGACGTGTTTGGAGATTGAAATATATTTTTTTCTTTTTTATTGGAAGCAGATCAATGCGTCCTTCATACGCGATTAGCAATTTCTTTGATGAAACGAGCGTCGTAATCAGATAAATTGTGAAACACTATGGATATGCAACGCTAATCCTTTTAATGTATTGTTCGAGTGGGCAGAGCCTTTGTATCGCGCGATTAAATGACAATGATCGCGTACCCACGTATCAGGCGCGAACGGTTTCTCGTATAAATGGCAGTGCGTTACGTTGTTGAATTTTGTCATCTCGCGTGAAATTTGCCATGGATACGTTAGCCAAAATTATGAACTGTACACTGTGCGCTAGATTTTTCAATTTTTCCGCGTCATTATCGCGGCGAAAAACGATATTGGATAATGTATCGTAGGAACAATGTACGTAATATCCGATGCTAAACATTAAACGTTATGACGTTGATACGTAGCTGATTCAGAATTTCCATCCGTCTTTTCCAATGCGCACTCTAAGTAGACAGTGAATGGGATGCGCTTCTTCTTGCAGTGGTTGTCGAAACTCAACCATCTGTCGTCTTCGTTTGGCAATCTAGTTGCGCAATCATTTAATTTTCCATAATCCTCGCTGTAGATCTCCAATTTAGCACTCGAGCTGAAGTAATGTAAGCATCTGAAAAACTGCGCATTTATTATTATTAAAATTATTATTATGTTGTTATTATTAGCATTATTATTAATATTATTGTTATTATTTTATGAAAGAATTTTCACATATTTATTGCAGAAATATATTCTGTTCTTGTTTTTGATAATTTGCGATTTCACAAGACAGAATAGATTTTTAATGCGAAATGTCCTGTGTTGTCATTCTCCATGTACAAGAGATTTACGTGTTTGCTCCTTTTTCGGTCGGCGAGTCATATCGGCACAATCTTCTTCTCATTGGTGTAGATGTTGATGGAAACATTCAAAGTTTCAAATTTTTTAATTTAACTCAATGTCATTAGAAATTTAGTACCCGCGAAATTCAATACTGTGGAATAATACAAATATGAAGATTCTCAATGTGCATTTCCTTGAGCCGAATATAGAACAGTGACAACAGATCACGCGAAACACGCATTGTCCGCGGTTTGTATGCTCTTTTTAATATAATTTTTCGCGGGAGTTCATTTGACATCCTGCGCGCAGAGGATCGTGCTTGTTTGCGTTCATCGTTAAATTTAGTATACGTGATGGAATGCTATCGCGTTCCTGAAACTTTTCCAGATGATAAAGTAGTCTCGATGACGTGTGACACGTACCACTCGCGCAAATCGCATTAATATAATGCATTAATATAATTCAAAGTTCCGGATGAATACTCTTATTCGCGCCATTGAAAACAGTTTATTTTTATAAAATCATATCGTTGCATTACACTATGCACATGCTCGAGTATAATTTCACTAGCGTCTTCGAGGAATCGATAAGAGTCCATATATTTAGAATTTATCACTGAGTCAGAATATGGCTTTCGAATGTCATTTCGATTTCGCGCCAATAGAGTCCGTACCCGATGCCCACATGTATGATTCTTCCGCGCACAGATTCCTTCAGACTCTCAAGCTGTGCGATACATACAATCAGTAAATGTTTATTACCGATAATTGTGTTTGATACGACTCTATTCCTGCAATGATTCTATAAACTCGTCGCAATGTTGTTCCCACGCGTTGTACTCGTCTACAGTACTAAGCAGAGTAGCTTGCTCAATCAAATCACACTCCATGTTGTCACTTGCGCTGTCGAATTAACTAATGACGCGATTTAAATCTTGTATTTTTATATCATTATGTATGTTATTTTTATTAATTACATCAGATATCTCATGCCTTTGAAAAAATTCTCGCATTATGCTAATAAAACAGTATATTAGCAATTGCACTGTTTAGTAACGTTGCATCTCAATTATATCACATTATATGGTATACATTATTTGCCAACGTTGCATTTGTATTAAATTACATTAATGAGCGTCATTTTTGAAAAAAAATCTTAAATTACACTGCAGCTATACTTTAATGAAATTGTAAATGTTGCATTTTTGCAGGTATTAAATTACATTGATGATAATCATTTTAGAAAAAATCTTAAATTATGCGAACAAAATAGCTATATATTGGTTGATGTTGTACTATTTGGCAACTCAATTATATCATATTACATATTATTTGGCAACGTCGCATTTGTATCATATTACATTAATCATTGTCATTGCGAAACATGTATCCTTGAAAAAATTTCTTATATTACGCTGACAAGGTCATATTGAAACTTACAAATTTGCTAATACTGTAATTTGTGGTACCAAATTACATTAATGTCATTACCGAATGTCTCTAAATATCTTTTGTTATAAAATCTGACGTTTGTATTTTTGATGTCATTGACCGGAAATGGTCGTATAAATATCCGTGAGAATTTTTTTTACGGAAAGTCAGTCTGTGTGTGCAAATTCCGCACTCGTTAGAGAGGATCGAATGCTGGTATCAGGAGAAGTGTAATAAAGGAAGAATTATTTCTCTGAGCACTTTATTTCACACAATAAACTCGTACACTCACTTTTATCTGCAGCAATATACAAAATCCGATATCGGCAATATACAAAATTGTAAAGAGAAATGAGATTCTGATAACAAATATTATTGCGAGATTGAGAGATGGGACTGGTTTTACATGGTTTTAAGCACTGATCTTCTGAAAAGAACGATTAGACATTTCTAATATCAAATATGTCGTCATTACGATCTTTTAAGAAGATCAACGTTATTAGATTTGCGAAGTTGCGATCACTGCTGCTCCAATTTGAATTGCCTGGGAGCACCGTCGGCAGAGTGTTCCGGATTCGCTGTACCTCCTGTTACGTCACATCGAATTGGCGCTCGCGCTTGCTGTGCTCGGAGCGCTCCTAATTCGCGAGAGAACTAGCGCTCCATCTTAAGTGCGCGGTTCCTTAAACACTGTATAAAATGACTAACCGTAATTGTTCATGGCTCTTGTGTTTGATTCGCAACTGGGAACTTGGTTTCGGCAATGTGTTAACATGCACTAATATTTGATGTTCAAAATAGCAAATAGAGCATCAGGGTTACGTTTCAATAAAAATGTTTAGTAAAATGAAAATAAGATCTGAAATTCATACGTGTATTCTAGGTACTCTGTGTGTTACAGTTGATTTTGTATCTTGGGGAAGATACATATTGGGGAAGATACATATACCGACCTACATGTCTATTATTCGTCAAATTTTAGATCTGAAGATTCTCCCTGCGATTCTTCTGATAATGATGAATAAATTAGGGAGAATAAGGTTTAAAATCGGTTCGTGTGATGTTACGGCATCGGGAGAAGTGGATTTATACTTTCAACCGTAAGTATTTTATTTATATTTATTTGTAAAAAGTTTTTCTCTATAGATGGCTTAATCATTTATTCTTCAGTGCATCTTTATATACAATTTGAGAGGATGACATTCGTATTGAGCAGAGGAGATATTTAAAATATGTAATAAAATATATGTAAATATATATAAAAATAAATAAATATGAATTAACCGGGATTAAATAGGATAGCTACACCGATTAGAACAGATTATGTGTTAATGCGTATACGCATTAATATATGTATACGATGTGCGTGCGTACATATGTGAGAGAATCAGGGAGGAAGAAGTATCTCAGACATTGGGAAAGGGGAAACGTGTCACCGGGATCTATGATAGAGGAGGAAGGGTCCGTTTCTTCTTTCCCTCACCCGTTCTCTCTTTAATCTATTATCCTCTTTCTTCTACTCATTGTAAAATGCAGTTTTCTCTTTTTCATCTATTGCATCCTATACTTATTATTTGTGCTCTTCCTCCCGTTGCTCTCTCCTAGGTTGTCTTTTCTTTTTGCACGCGATTTAAATAATAGATAAATATTTTATGAATTTTTAGTGATACGACTTAATAACTAATTATAATAATATTTTCATGAATTTTAATAATATAACCTAATAACACTAATTATAGTAATACTTTTTTTTAGTAATATACAAAAATGATCAAGAGCGCTTTCTTATCGACTAATTCAATACTACTACGAAGATACGAAGAAGAAGTGGCGAACATAGAGATAAAATAATTTTAGAAGGAAAGAATATATTTTTAACATACATTTATTTATCATATAATGCAGTATATACAATATAATCTTAACCATGGACTATTAGTTCACATTATAGAATTGTCATCATAAATTTTGTACAAAATGTTTGCATCGTTTTTATTACTAATACAATTTTGTCTTAGAAATGACACAAAATATTCGAATTTCTTACTAACACCGTGCGTATTGACTCAATTCATATAATATAATACATGTTTGGCCCGATTTCCTTACCACGAATTTCACACGATATTGTAAGTGAAAAGATTAATCATATACTTTTCTCATTAACGCATAATAGCAAAAATGATTCCGAAATGTGATAGTTGATGAGATATAGTTTACGATTTTCCATGTGCTTTGTGTATAGCGTTCGTAGAAGTGATCCGCAAGAACTCATGAGCTTGGGCATTAGGTGTAAGATAAGAATGTTGAAGATCTTACGCTCGATCCTGCTTTTTTCTTCTTTTCATAATTTTTTTTTTTATAAATAACGTTATTACTCCAAATATATTTTTATATAATTACGTTATACGTATATTTTTAAACTTTAAATCAACAACTAAATCAACAAATGGAAAGATCTGTAGACATGATAGTGTCTCGGCGCTAACACATGGCACGAGACATTGCCGTGCTCCTTTACGCGAGCCGTCAAGTTGTACCAAATCAATTAGGCAAATAAAAAATTATTTTTATATTGCATAACATGTAAGAACTTTTCAATTTATGAACTGTAAGATTATATTGACATCATTTTTATAATTTTATTAATCATCTTATTTTCACGATTTTCTGTGCGCTTTATGTACTGTTCGTAGATGTGATTCGCAAGAACTTAGCGTCTCGAACGTTAGTTGCGAAGTCAGAATGTTGAAGATCCTACTTTTTCCTTTTTTTCATAATTTTTTTTTAATAAATGACGTTATTAATAAACAATAACATATACTCCAAATATATTTTTATGAAATTATAGAAATTATATGTGTACTTCAGTGTGCCGAAATTAGTTGCACATTTCGGGCTAATTTCTGAAGTGCTGCTTACTTTTCCTTCACAACTGTTCAACGCTCGACAACAACCGAACCGCTGGATCGCGCGCGGATATCTCAGGAGCATAATATAAGAAACATGTTGCGACCATACCTTCCAGCAAATTATCATGAAAATATTTTCCTTTCTACATAAATGTTATTTTCTTAATAGTGATTGAACATGATATTGATAAGTAAATATGTTTTACTAAATGTAATATACTTTTAAAATATTACTCTATTATTTTTATGATATGATCGGTTTTCTTTCAAAGATCTACTGACCACGTTTATGTGCCACAGAATGTATAATATCTACATGTGAATAAAGAAGACATCACGGAGTTATTGTAGTTAAGTCATCATTCCACATTAAAATTACGCACCTCGTCCTGTGTCGACTCTTATTAGCCTTAAATTGGTATTGTTATTATTTTAAGTACAGACAGTCTGATTTTAAGTGAGAGATTAAAATTTTAAATTTTATTATTTTAATATAGAATTTTACTTTATCGCGTCATATATTTGATCATCAGTTTGTATTCTTAATGCAATCTTAAAAGATGCATCAATAATAGAGCTGCAAAGATAACAGAATTTTTTCAATAACGAGGATCCAGATACGATGAAAAGTCGTAAAGTCACGTTATCCTTTTCTGATAATCGAAGAAGATAATGTGACCATGTATCGATTATGTATCTTTTTCCTTACGAAAATGTGAAAAATAAAAATTTTTTGTATGTACATGTATGTGTGTACATGTACATGCATATATACATAAAATTTTTCACTTTTCACGTTTTCGCTCTAGAGAAAAGTTACTTGGATCAATACCCTTAGCGTTCTTCGTATCTGGATAAACGGTAAAATCTCCCTAAGATCGAAAATTATTGTTCATTATAATTATTGTATTGTGTTATTGTTAATTATATTGTAAAATGTGTATATATATATATATATATTTAGTAGAAAATTTGATTTATTAGGTGTACAACTTTGCTTCTGCCGTTTTCCTACAGATGGCTTTAGCGGTAGTCGAAATAAATAGATCATGGACGTCGTACAATAAACTTGGGCATCTGTCAACATAACCCCATAGAAACATTAGTCGATTTGTGTCTGCATCATAAAGTTATTCTCGATTGAAAATGTCAGTTTACGAGCCAAATTCTCGTCATTTGCGGGAGGTTTTAATTTTTTGCTTCAATATGAAGAAATCCGCGGCTGAGGCTCATCGAATGCTCTCAAATACTTATGGTGAGGCCGCTATTAGTGAAAGAACGTGTCATGAGTGGTTTCAACGCTTCAAGAACGGTGATTTTGACGTCCAAGATCATGCTCTGTATTTGGTGGGACCAGCTCGGCGTAGTATGTATTATGAACTGTTAAAACCTGACTGAAACAATCACAGGCGATCGGTATCGAACGCAATTGATGCGTTTGAGCCGAGCATTGAAAGACAAATGGCCGTAATACAACGAGAGACACGATAAAGTGATTTTGCAGCATGACAATGCTCGACCCCATGTTGCGAGAGTGGTCAAGACATACTTGGAAACATTGAAATGGGAAGTCCTACCTCATCCGCGTATTCTCCAGACGTTGCTCCCTCTGACTATCACTTGTTTCGATCAATGGCACACGGCCTGACTGACCAGCACTTCCGATCTTATGAAGAAGTAAAAAATTGGATCGATTCGTGGATAGCCTCAAAACATGACCAGTTTTTTCGACGCGGGATTCGTACGCTACCCGAAAGATGGGAGAAAGTAGAAAGTAGGCCAGCGATGGACAATACTTTGAATCATAAATGTATAACCAGTTTTTTACAATAAAGCCTCGAATTTCGGAAAAAAACGGCGGAAGCAAAGTTGTACACCTAATATAAAGGTCTTTTAATTTGTGAATTATAAAATTATATTAATTATAAATTATATTAATATTATCCTATAATTAATCATCGCACTTTTTCTATTTGGTTCATTATCAGAATTGTCGATAGTTATAAAAAAAATATTTAACAGAAAGTACTGATCGACACTAAATGTAACATTATTATAAAAACATTGATTTCTTTTTGAATTTTTTTCTAAAAGTAAACAGATTTCATTTACATATAAAAATACTTGATTTTTATCTATAATACTACGTCGAATTATTTTTGCTACAATTGTCGATTTAATACTTTTAAAAATACATATAATTTCAATAATTAAATAAAAATATATTTGGCTTGTAACATGTATTTATTAATAATGTCAATTATTTAACAAAAAATTACGAAAAAAGAAAAAAGGAATCGATCGTGGGATTTCTAACATTCTGATCTCGCACTCTACGCGCGAGACCAAGGTCTTGCAAACCACTTCTACGAACGTGATATATAACTGGAAAATCAAATGTCAATATCTCGTAAATTATCGCGTTTTGAAATTATTTTTGCTATTATACAATAAATTTTAATTTATTATACAATAAATTGGAGAGATATACGATTAGTATAATTTATAATATTAAAACTTATATGTTATCTATAATGTCCCTTCTTATTTATATACGTTGAGCGACTGAAATTGCCGAGAAAATATTTTCGGTCGCTAGAAACAAGCGATCATGAAGAGAAAAAGACAGACTCTAAGGGATAGATACGCTGTTTCGCTCAACAAGTCCAGTTCGGCGTGCCTTACCCATTACAATTGGAGCTTCTATCCTTTTTTGTTTTTTCTCTATCGTACCTCTGTTTCGATAATTCTGTAATTCAAGAATGTGTTCTATCAATTCCGGTTTATCATTATCGCTGATGCAGCAAGTATGCACGACTCCTTTTCTAAGCAATGATTTTATTTTAATATATATTTTTTTATATTGTATACAGAAAAATATGTTATTATTATCCAATGTTTCCAGTTGATAATATTATATATTGGTTTACATAATGATTCAATCTATTTCTATATTTGCGCGCGGACATGATGAGAGAATTGATGCTTTCTACTGAGTGCTGTTTGACATCTGAGCCAAGTAAAAAAATGTGCTGCATATAACAATTTCAGACTTGGTACGTTTGAAATAAGTAGCTGGCGCTCTACAGAAAACCTCAAAGAACAATACTACGCTTGTAGAAATTAGCTAAGGGCTTTAGTATAAAAGAAGACTTTAGTATAAGAGGAGTCTACGAAAATTTCATTCGAGTGAAATTGCTGCTCAACGCTCTGAACAGAGTCAAAAATCAACCGAAAATAATATAATATGTGAATTATATATTTTTTATAAAGACATGATTTGTACATAAAAATTGAAATAACTAATATCATTTGTTTTGTTATTATTTTTCCTCTCAAGAGAAAAAATTTTGATCAAAGCACGTAAGATGCTTGTTACTGAGTAGATCGATAATTCTAATCGTTTCTGTTAATCCAGCACACTTGATGACAGCGCCACTATCGCAATATCGAGGAACTAAAATAATGCCGATGTCATGGCTTCATATCAATTTTATTTGTAGCATTTGAATGAAATTTGGCAACTTTGTTCTCTTATACTAAAGCTCCTAGCTCATTTTTACAAACATAGTATTGTTCTTCGTTTTTTGTAGATTGCTGGCTACTTATTTTAAACGTAAAATCTGAAACTCTTATATGCAGCACATATTACGAGTCAACTGCAGGAGTCGATGACAAAATTTTTTATTTTTTTTCTTTTTCATATTAAATTGTAGCTGGCAGCCAGTGTTGTTGTCGATGCTTTAATTGTAGAAAAGGCCTTTCAATCCTTAAGTGCAATTAAGAGAAACGAGCTGAGGAAAATTAATCACATTTCGTTGATAAAACGGCTCTCCAGCATCTTCTTAATTCCTTTATATTTAATTATTACTGTAACGTTTGCGTTAAATAATTTTTGTATATTTCAATTAATATGTTTGAGATCTCTTGCAGTGATCAAATTTTTTTACATAGCTTACAATATTTAAATTCTTATATTTAAACATTTATGTTTAAATATAAGAATTTAAATATTTTAAAAAATAAATTATTCTTTCTCTCTCTCTCTCTCTCTCTCTCTCTCTCTCTCTCTCTCTCTCTTTTTCTCCCTTAAATTATATGTTCTCTTTTAAATGATAGCAAATATAAAGTTATCCTTCCGAAAGAATGATTTGCATCATTATGTGATGCAAAAATTAGTTTCGCCAAATATTTTATTCTTATTCTCTAAAGTACAATTTTTTTATTTATGTCAAAAATTTTAGCTGAAACTGTAGTCTTTCGAACTAATCGCTGTCTTCATTGATTATAGATACCACTTCATCAATGAAAATAATTTACTTAATATCTCCGCAGGTTTTATAATTTTTAGAAGTTTCAGCTAAAATAGATATTTGGCACTTTATTCAAAACACATTTTGAAATGAATAAAAAACTTTGTATTTTAAAGAATAAGAAATCTCTACAAGAAATCTCAAATATATTGATTAAGATATATAAAAATTATTGGACGCAAAAGTTACTGTAGTAATTAAAGGAATAAAATATATGTTTTTTTCCTCATACCGTAGTTTATAAACTTTAAAAATCAATTACTTCTGAATACACATATCATATTGTATAGAATATTTTAAAATAATGTACATACATTTATAATAATGTATGTATAAATATAATAATATTATATTAAATACATTTCGGAAAAATACAAATAAAAAATATTAAAAAATTAGTTTTTAAATTTTTTAAATAATGCTCCACACTTTTAAAAATTCTGAACATAACATATTTCATTCGTCATGGAATAATTAAAACACCGTAATTTTGTGAAGACGGTACTCAAATATTTTTTCATAAAAACATTCATTAAAAATTTTTTTTATTTTTTTAAATTCAAATTTTTTTAAATCTAAAAAATTTTTAGATGTAATATCATATGTTAAATTTTTTCAGATTTTTTAATTCACATGATAGGATTAAAATTGAAATTGATATTTTACACAATTATTACTACATAGATAAGTTTAGCAGGTTGAAAATTGATATAAAATAATCTTTTGTCGCGCTTACTAATGTAACGTACTCAAAACTGAGTTTGATTTAAGAATATTTTTCATATGCTTATTCGGTTAAGCCATTCTTTACAGTTTTTAAGATGTTCATCACCGTAAATACAATATATCATTAAATGATTTGTCTATTTTATTTGTTATTCCATTATTCTAGTTTTAATTAGGATTGCATTTTAAGACAGAAAATTTAATTGGCGTGTAGTTTGGAGGATTTGTTGTACATAAGATAAATGTACCAGTGGTCAGACAGCCGGGACATAATTGTCTCAGTGTCCGATCACAAATAAAAAATTAGTAAAATGCTGGAAATATTAATATAAATAGATGTTTAATGACAAAAGACGACTAATTTCAAATATGCTTTTTAAAGTATTATAATTTAATTGTAATTTTTAAATGCAATTAAAAATAAAACTTCAGAAAATGGGCAGAAAAATCTCACCGATTCCAATAATGATATTTTGATATATGTTGTCAAGATCATGATCCTGAGTTACCCCTAACAAATTTAGCTGTCGCTCGTTATTCATTACAAAGTTATGTTAACAAAAAAGTTACTTTCCCGCTTAGAAGCTTCCAAACAGGGGGGGAGGTGGGGTGAAAATCATTTCGCGTTGTACAGTACGCGTGGATGCAGCGGATTCCGCTCCCCCCCCCCCCCCCCCTCCTCTATTGACAGGCTCTACTACAGAAAAAATTAATCTAAGCTAACTTCTAATCCAATTCATTTTTTGGTGTGAAGTGACACTTATTTCGCGTATCTTTACTTCGGGAATTTACGCGAAAGTAAAAAATGGATTGGGTTAGGTTAATTTTTTCAGGGAAGTCCCTTCGTATATAGGGAAAGGGGGAGGGCAGAACTCACTGCACTAATTTTTAAATTAACTCTTTTTTTATATAATTTTTATTTGTAAAGCAGAAAATTTATGTTTTTGAAATGAAGAATTTGTTTTTTTTATAAGGAAGAGAATTTGTATTATATTTTAAAAAGAAATGAAAAATTAAGTATACATTTGATTTAAATTTTATTTGTTAATAACTTTATAACGAATAACAAGCGACAGTTAAAATTTGTTGGAGGCTGACTCAGAGTCATGACTTTGATAACATATGTCAAGATCGTTGAAATCGATGAAATCGTCCATTTTCTGAAGTTTTTTACCCAATTAAATTATAAGTAATAAAAGCATTTGATAATAAAGTAATAAATTTTGTGTAAATATTCGGACATAGATACATTCTCATTCTTATTATAGCTTCACTTTATAAGAATTATTTGTTTCTTTCTGGCCTGTTAACTAAGATGAAGTTAAGAAACCTCTTTGTGATGTTGGCACCATGATTGATGCACTTGTGCTGAATTAGAATTATATTAATATCGTTAAGAATGACTTGAGTAAGTCAAAACATGCCCACGTGCGTACGGATTTTATATGAACTTTTTATATTAAAAATGGTTATATTAAAAATGGACTTATAAACACTTTCCATTGTTATTTGCCAAGTATCACGCTAACACTTACTTCCCCTTATATTTTAGTCTTTATATTTTAGTCTTAACATCTAAGAGTTCTTCAACATTAATTGTTATTCTTATTATTATTGTTTACTCGAATAGTTTTAAAGAGTAAGGTAAGTCCTCTAAAGATATAAAGTAACAGTATAAAGTATCGTAAAAAATAATATCTACAAAATAAAAAATACAAAAATAAAAAAATACAAAAATAAAAATAAATATAAAAATAAAATTAAAATTAAAATTAAATTAAAAGTAAATAATATGAACAAATTACAACGAAAGAGAAGGAGAGAAAGCATGAGAAAGGGATAAAGGCAAAAGAGAAAGAGAGAGAGAGAGAGAGTGAGTGAATGAGTGAGTGAGAGACAGAGAGAGAGAGAGACAGCATGTTCATCTATTAAATCAGTTTGTACTGATACATTGGTTACATTAGTTCAAATTTTATCTCTCTTCTTCTAATATAAAAGGAGAAAAGTAAATAAAATAAATAAAGTACGTAAATAAACTCTCTACTAATGCAATTAGCTAACGAACAGATCTACTATAAAATAAGAGTTGGAAAAAAAATCGAAAAAAATACTGAACAAAAATAATTTTATTATTTCGATTACAATTTTGATTATAAACTTTATAAAATTTAATTACAGTTTTAGTTTTTGTTTACAGTTAGTGTTTGTTACAGAAAAAAAAGGTTCCCAAACAGTTTCCGATGCCGGTTTTAATTTCGGTTCGATCAGAGTCTCTGCTTCAAATAAATCAAATATTTTGAAAAAAAGGACTTTAGAAGTTCAAAAATTTTTAAATGACTGACCTTAAGTGTCACTTCATTGCCGAACCAGCAATACAAATAAATCTGCATAAGCATACAACCAAGATAAGTTATACGCGAAATCGAGGCTCAGCAAGTTCTTCGTCAACATTTTGTAGATGCTTAGACAGAGTACTGTCGAGCTTATGGAGAATTGTACGAAAATCATTAGCGTGAACACCGTATTGATGCGTTCCGCAAACCTGCAACATTACAATTATTTTTTCAATATACGTAGTATATGTAGTATAGAGAGTGATAATTAACGATAAAACTCGCATAGAAGCAGAATGGACTAAACTAATTAAATTATTAAGAAAAGTTCTTACCATTTTGCATTTTTCGTATTAGTTAACGAGTTATTAATTTATGAAAATAATAAAAAATAAAAAACATTTGAAAGCCGATGCTGGATATTACGTTTTATTGTATATAATAATTGAAATAGACGTATGATCCTATTATAGTTTAGTCCTAGATTCCCAGTAAATAGAACGATAATATATTAAAATATACAATCATTACTTTTAGAATATATACAATTTAGAATATACACATTACTTTTAAATACAAAATCAAATATTAGATTGTGTTGAACTTTCATATTTATCATATTTCGTCATAATTTGAATTGTAATGGTAATGTGTATCTGGTATAAGTCCATTCGCATTCATATGTCAATGTACATTACGAAGTTTACTAAATAATCATTGAGTCAAAATGTAAAATTTTATACAATAAATAATATTAAAATAAAACTGAACATAATTATTCAAAACTTATATAACTATTTGAGTATATCATGAGATGTTGACAATTCTCGTTAATCATGGATCTAATGAGAACATTTATCACACTATAACACAAGTAGACTTTTGATAAAACTATGAAAAAGGGGAAAGCATCAATTTTTAGAAATTAAAGTGGCATATAAAGGATCCAAAAATTCTATGTCACTTTGTACATTCAGGCCATTTTTCTATTTATGTAAATCATTTCTGATGTTAGCCGTTTGTTTAAATAATTTTCTTTGTCTAAAATTTTTATATTTTTCCCAATTGACAAATGTTCTTAGTAGATCCGTAATTAAGTAATTATATTTAATTTTATATTTTAATCTTATTTATGAAATTTTAAATTTTGACTTAATAATTATTTAGTAAATTTAATAATTTAATTAATGGACATTGACATATGGATACAAATTGACTTATTCAGATACACATTATTCACAGTTTAAATTACAACAAACATATAAATTCAACACAATCTATATTTGATTTTGTATTTAAAAATAATAATTGTATAATATTTAAAAATAATAATTGTATATATTTTCAAAGTAATGTTTGTTTATATTTTAGTCTTATCGTTAATGTATTAACTGAAGAGGATCCAAACCAGGATCGATACTACTTCAATTATTATATACAATAAAACGTAATTGCAATAACATCCAGCATTCTCAAAGGCTTTTTCTTTATTGATTTAATTCGTTAGAGCTTATAGAATTATAATTTATGAAAATAGTCAAATTTATTCTGTCTACCAAATGCAAGCGAAATAAACTGCTCAGAGAGACGCACGTTCTTCTAGATACGTTGTCTACAAGTGATATTAGCATTAACCTAGCGATGAACGGGTATCTCACTAGATAGTCTTACCTAGACCAGACGAATTCGGCTATTTTCATAAATTAATAACTCGTTAACTAATACGAAAAATGCAAAATGATAGAGACTTTTCTTCTCAATTTAATCCATTTTACTCATATGCGAGAGTTTTATTATCAAAGATTCTAGATAGGCCTTCTAGATAGGCCGATTTTAATCCGGTAACTCCGAAGAAGAAGGGAAAGCGAAGAGAGGGATGGTTCATGTAAAGAGGAGGCCTGACACCATTGTGCAAAGAGAAGGACGTCACGGAAACGGGGGAGAAGGATGACATCACAGGTCCATATATTATAGAAATGGCCAATGTTATTTAACTGGATTAATCTTAGTCTAGTATATTGATAATCAAGAATCGGTAGACAATCTTGTCCTAGTCAGTATTAATTAACAGCTGAGCTGTATGTGGCTGTTCCAATACTGGCTGCAAAACAGGCCAAGTTCTGGTTGCAAAACAAGCCAAACTCTGGCTGATAGCAGAACTGTCGTGAGCTAGTTGGTTGCAAAACAGGCCAAACTTTGGCTATAAGATAGACTAAGGTATTGCTGCGATACAGATTCAGCAGTATTGAACTATATATTATTGCTAATAATATTAGTACAACTTTGCTTTCGCCGTTTTTTTCCGAAATTCGAGGCTTTATTGCCGAGGCTATATAAAAAACTGGTTATACATTTATGATTCAAAGTATTGTCCATTGCTGGCCACTACTTTCTCCTATCTTTCGGGTAGCGTACGAATCCCGCGTCGAAAAAACTGGTCATCTTTTGAGGCTATCCACGAATCGATCCAATTTTTTACTTCTTCATAAGATCGGAAGTGCTGGTCAGTCAGGCCGTGTGCCATTGATCGAAACAAGTGATAGTCAGAGGGAGCAACGTCTGGAGAATACGCGGATGAGGTAGGACTTCCCATTTCAATGTTTCCAAGTATGTCTTGACCACTCTCGCAACATGAGGTCGAGCATTGTGCTGCAAAATCACTTTATCGTGTCTCTCGTTGTATTACGGCCGTTTGTCTTTCAATGCTCGGCTCAAACGTATCAATTGCGTTCGATACCGATTGCCTGTGATTGTTTCAGTCGGTTTTAACAGTTCATAATACACTACGCCGAGCTGGTCCCACCAAATACAGAGCATGATCTTGGACGTCAAAATCACCGTTCTTGAAGCGTTGAAACCACTCACGACACGTTCTTTCACTAATAGCGGCCTCACCATAAGTATTTGAGAGCATTCGATGAGCCTCAGCCGCGGATTTCTTCATATTGAAGCAAAAAATTAAAACCTCCCGCAAATGACGAGAATTTGGCTCGTAAACTGACATTTTCAATCGAGAATAACTTTATGATGCAGACACAAAGCGACTAATGTTTCTATGGGGTTATGTTGACAGATGCCCAAGTTTATTGTATGACATCTATGATCTATTTATTTCGACCACTACTTATCGCTAAAGCCATCTATAGGAAAACGGCGGAAGCAAAGTTGTACACCTAATACATGACATTAAAATTATTAAGAAACTTGAACATTGGCGAGACTCGTATAATGAATTCGACTCAAGTTATTTTTTTTGAGATGAGACTTAGATGCAACTAGACTTAGATGGATTGGGAGGACCATATTATCTTTAATCAAAGATATGTCTAAACGTGTCTCAGCATGCAGCGAATGCCGCTCAGTCTGTGCTAACATCTCGTTGCAAACATATCTATGATAGAAATTACGTTACAATTTTAAAAAATCGTATATATAAGTAAATATTTTTATTCTTAAAATTTTTGTTTTACAATCGTATATGATTATCTGAGATTTGATTTTTGTTTAGATAATAAGTATAGTTGTTACTTAATTAATTTTTAAATTTAATTCTTTTTATCTGTCTTTGTTATTATATACTGTTAATATTTTTTTTTAAATGAATGAATAAGAATAGAAAGCTAGCCATGGGGCTATATAACTCATTTATTGGCGATTCTTATAGTACCTACTCAATATTTCATTCTTTTGTAGAGATTTATCTCAGTGGTAAATGTTAGAAGTTTAGTTTCCTCACCTCACCTTCCTTCAATCTCGATAAAACTAAGCTCATTCGTCATATTTTTGAAACGAACGAATTTAGCAAAAAAAAAAACACTGTTCTGCCCTGCGAAGCGAATTTTTATGTTTATATTTTTATAAAGGTTTTATTAATATGTATTCAAAAATGTAGTATAAAATATATTAATCTTCATTTTAGTAATCTTATAATTAAATTATCTCATACCATAAGTCACTCTACTCTGGTCTCGAGGCTAATTGATTCAGATAGAATGCATTAAAAAAATGCATTTTTTTCATATTAGTTATCAATTTTTCCTTATTATTAAAATATTATTAGATAGTCAATGTATGTAGTAACTGGTGTAGAATTCATTTTTTCGATAATCTCTTTGACTGTAAAAATTGGAAACTGAAAAATGAGTCTGCTAACTCCGGTCTCCCCTACATAGTGGGAAGTGAACCCTAATGTCCTTAACTTAATTTACAAAGTATTGATCAGGTCAAAAAAAAGTACGGTTGTTTCGTTTTCCATAAGTTGAAAAAACTCAAAGGGATAAGCTCAATCACAGATTTGAATATCTCAGCAGATGCTTTATCTCCAAAGTGTTTACCCAAAGAGACCCTTTGATTCGCTTACTCGATCACCTAAACTCTTCCTTAGACGCCTAAGTTTCTTTCTATCTTTTTCCTTAGAAGCTATGACGATTTTAGAGGTGATCAGAATGGACAGGGATAGTCTTAAACTTTTACTTATCTTTTCAAAATCTGCTCTGGAAAGCTTAGATGCCGCAGCGCATCCAAATCGCAGCTCTTACATTAATTTTATTATTAGAGATGAAATCAGATTTGCTTAAAAATCTGGCAAGAAGCTCTCGCTGGCTTGGATCTCGAGCCACTGCAGAATAGTGAGCAACAAAAGAGCTGACTGTAAGGTCAAAGCGATGATAACGAATGCGAAATCGGGGCTCTCAGACTTGTGCAACTTATAGAGGACGAAACTCTTCGAAGATTTGAGATATCAATGCCGTGGCTTCCAACAGAAGTTTCTACTTCTAAAACTACTTTTTCAAATCAAGATACATATATTGGGTTGTCTGGAAAGTTCGTGCCGATTTTGAAGGAAAATTGAAACGCAGAAGATTTAAATTTTAGTATACATTTATTAAATTATATAAGTGCCATTCTGTTCTACAATCTTCCTCCATCTTTCAGGCAATTTGAAAATTCCGTCCATCCAGAATCTCTCAGATTTTCAGCGAAAAACTTTTCTAAGTGATTTTTTACCTCGACCAAAAGCTTTGGTTTGAAGCTTTTTCCATTAAGGGAATTTTGTAATGATCGAAATAGGTGAAAATCAGAGGGCACGAGGTCTAGTGAATATGGTGGATGGGGTAGAACATCCCAACTTTTTCGAGTTATCAAAGACACATGAGGCCGCGCATTGTCCTGAAACACGACGCTCTTCCGGTATTTCTGGACGTTTTTGTTCAATTGCTGTCTTCAATTCATTTAATTGGGAACAATACTTTTCTGAATTTATCATCTCGTTGTTTGGTAAAAGCTCATAATACAAGATCCCTTTCCAATCCCACCAGACACAGAACACGACCTTCTTTGGATGAAGACCAGATTTTTGGGGTAACTAAAGATAATTCATTCCGCTTTCTCCAAGATCTTTTTCGCTCAATTATTGTAAATGATCCATTTTTCATCCCCCGTCACTACTTGCTTCAAAAAGTGGTGTCTCCTCGTTGCATTATAGAGCGAGTCGCAAATGGAAATGCCATCCATCAGATTTTTCTTCGTTAAATCGTGGGGAACCCATACATCAAAACGGTTTATGTAGCCAAGCTTCACAAAATGCTCGTGGATGGTGGATTTTGACATATTCAACATTTCTGCTAATTTACGTGTCGTATAGCGTAAATTATTCTCGATCAGTGTTTTAATCTGATCTTCATCTGTGGAGGGCCTACCCGGGCGTTCTTGATCTTCAAGGTTGAAATCACCAGCTTTAAATCTAGCAAATCACTTCCGCACAGTTCTTTCAGCTACAGCACTTTTGTCATAAACAGCGCATATCTTGTTTGCTGATTATTGGCATTTTTGCCTTTCCAGTAAAAGAAAAGCATTAAATGTCTAAAATTTTTTTTCAAATTTTTTTCCAAGTATACTTGAAGTACCGTCTTTTACGATATGTACGCATGTCATTTATTTTCAATCGTTCTGATATATTCAGACCGTCCTTACGTCACCTATCAAAAATCGGCATGAACTTTCCGGACAACCCAATAGTTTCATAACTGGATCTCCATAGATGCACAGTTAAAGACAATAATAGATAGACTAAGGTGTAGTCAATTATGAATATTCAATCATATATCTTGCGAATTATCAATCAATTTAGTTATTACTCTGCTTCGAAACATTATTCGAAGATGTATAATACACTCTTAAAAGTCTTGATAGATCTTGAAAGTCTTAATAGGTCTTGGAAATCTTGATAAATCTTGAAAATCTTAATCTGATCTTGATAAACTTTAAAGTCTTGATAATTCTCGATTTCTTCGATTTAAAAAAATTAATTTGAATTAATGAAATTTGAGCGTTGCGTTATGCGGTTAAAGAAAAGTTTCTTTGATTTGAATTTTTTGAAATCAAATAAATTCTTTGATTTGAACTTTATTTCTTGAAATCAAGTAAATTTTTGTTTTCGTCGAATATATTTTCACTTTAATTAAAAAAAATCAACGAAAGAAACTTTTTTTCAATTTAAACGCAATTTTACTTTTCTGAGTATGTCTTGAATCGCTTAGTAAAGTGTTTACAAGTAACAAATCCATCCTAGAAAGATTTATCACAACATTCCATACACAGCCAAGATCGTTTCAGCATTTCATAAACACATTATAGATAAAATTCAAATATATTGTAAGTGTATCAAATCAAAAATCAATCAGTTACTCTCGAGATCTTGAGTAATAAGGCAAAAGTTCCTAAGTTTCAAGAGTACATAAGCATTAATAATAAATCGTTTGCTTAAACATTTGTCTGTCACTTACGAAATGTCGAAACGATCCTGGGTATGGGAACACTGTGATGAATCTGACGATAGATTCGCTACTTGTAAGCATTATGCAAAGCAGTTCAAAGCAAATAAATTAATTGTTATTGATTTAAATTGTAATAAAACATTTGAGTAAATCATATAAATAGGGTAATAATAGGGTAGATTCTAATTCAGGTCCTCTGAGGGAGGGATCCACAGAAGGAGAGTGACGTCACAGGAAATGATGTCACTAGGCGAGAAGGACATCGTGGAGAAGGGAGAAGAAAATAATATCTTGTGCATGACGTCTCTGGTGCGGGGAATGACAGCACAGTGAGATGTCGCGGGGATAACGTTGCGGAGTAGGGAAGGAGGAGGATGTCCCGAGTGCGGCAAATTATGTAACGGCAAATTAACGTAGCGGGGGATGTGCGGAAACTTGCATTGCGGGGTCACATCACGGTAATGACGTCACGCGAGATCAATGGTCGCCGAGAGCGATCCGTTGCCGCCAGTCCCCATCGCCGCCTCCGAGCGCGAATCGCCGTCGGTCCCCCACCGCGCGCTATATTTACCATTAATACTTACAGTTTTTCTGTTATGCTTTGCTATTCTTCTCGCATGCGGAATATTTTATTTATTACATTTTATTTTATAACTCAAACTGCGCAATAATAATTTTATAATTCACACTATGCAATAATAAGAGCGCGATAATATCATCGAGCGCGATGATGTGCGCGTAACACGATACCGTAGAGATAGGAAAGCATTGTAGAGAGAATAAATAATTTTGAACACAGAGTTAATCCCGGTTAATCCATATTTAATTATTTTTACATATATATTTTATCACATTTTTAATATCACTTTCGCTCCAATATGAATGTCGTCGTCCTCTCAAATTGTAAGTGAAGACGTGCTGTAATGGAGAAGAATAAACGAATAAGCCATCTACGGAGAAACATTTTTCACAAACAAATATAAATGAAATACTTACCTGCTCAACTCACGTTGAACGTATAAATCCACAACGCTATGGGGATCCCTCAGACTCTTCCTTAGGTATCTATGATAGAGGAAATCCTAATACTGAGGCGTATAATCTTCATAAATTTGATAATATATAATTATAATATCACGATTCTCTTCAATATAACTTTCATCCCCTATTATCATTATCAGACAAGAAATATTAATGCAAGTCAGCACATTGCGGAAATCGAGTTCCAGATTGCTAATTAAATGCGAGAGCGATGAATAATTACGATTAGCCATTTTACACAGACTGACTTTCAAAAATCCTTACGGATTTATATTTATATGATCATTTTCGGTTAATGACATCAAAAATGCAAACATCAGATTTTATAACAAAGATTTTATAATAAAGATTTTTAGATACATTCGACGATGACATTAATGTAATCTGACACCGCAAATTGTAGTGTCAGTAAATTTGGAAGTTTTAATATGACTTTGTTAGTGTAATATATTGTAAGAAAATTTTTTCAAGGACATTTAACATGTTTTGCAATGATAATGATTAATATGATACAAATGCGACGTTGCTAATAATAATACATATAAAGTGATATAATTGAAATGCGACGTTGCTAAATAGTGAAACATTGCTAATATAAAGCTGCTTTGTTAATGCAATTTAAGATTTTTTTTAAGAATAAAGGTCATTAATTTGACAGATCATTAATGTCAATTCGACAGAGCAAGTGACAACATGGAGAACAATTTGATTGAGCAAGCTATCCTGCCAAGTACTGTAGAATATAAAACGTAGGAACAGCGATGCGATGAATTTATCATTGGAGGAAAATCATTGGAAGAGCAGAGTCGTATCAAACGCCCGCGATTATCGATTGGTAATAGACAATCACTGATCGCACGGCTCGAAGGTCTGAAGAAATCTGTGCGCGGAAGATTCGTGCATGTGAGCGGCGGATACGGACTCCGTTGGCGCGTCATCGAAACGGCGTTCGAAAGCCGTATTCTGGGTGATAAATTCTAAATCTATCGAGCCTCGTCGATTCCTCGAAGAGTAAAACTGTACTCGAGCACGTATAGAGCGTAACGCAACGATGTGACTATAAAAATAAACACTATTTTCAATGACGAGTTCGTGATAAGCACGCAAACAAAAGTTTTTATAAAGTTAACACCTCATTTTCTAAAATCGGAAATTTTATTAACAGTTTTGCTTTCACGCAATAGTTCTACAGTTCCTGCTGAGTTTTATAAATAGTTCCGTTGATTTAATTTAAAAAAGAAAAAAAAATAAGAATATGAAGTGCTAATTCTGTTAGCACATCAAGATTCGAAAAATGATTTTCATTATGAAATCTTATAGTTCTCGAAGAGTTCTACAGTTCCTGATAAATATTAACAAGTTCCAGTCTCTAAATATTTTTTAATAAATTTTAAATTTAAGAGCGGGCACCTCAAGTTCACAAAAATGAATTTTTATTATGGGATTCTTTTGTTCTCGAAGAGTATAATAGTCCTTCCTCATAAATTTTAATGATAATTATGGCTTTCAAATATTTTTAAACAACTTTTTAATCTGAGCACTGGTACCGTATCCCAAGAGTAAAGTATCTCTTAACAATTCCAGCCGTCTTTTTGGCATTTTTCATTAGTTCTACAATATTAAAATTAAAATTAAAATTAATAATGGGGCTCTTGAAATTAAAAAACAAAAATACAATGTACGGACAATGAGAGCTTTACACAGCGCGATAGTTGTTGCATAATTTATATAATAGCCACAAACACATAATTCACATAATATATTAGAAACAACTTTTCAATACAGACTTAATCCGTACGTTTCGATTTATTTCAAATTGTCTTCAGCAAATTTGTAGAACATAATATATTATATATATCGGCAGAACCGTTAGACATCATTGAAGTTATGCTCTATGTGAAACCGAGAATGAGTATCTCTCTATTGTTTGATAGGGAATAACCCATTTTTCTGCTCTCCGCTATTTAGTCAAGTGACTAACTACAGAGCAAAATAGATATAATAATTTCATTGTGAATGTTTGCTTATCTTACTCACCCTCATTCTCCATAGACACTAATTTAGTAGTAAACTCGTTTAAAATGCAAGTCAAATTATAAAAAATACGATTGACGAGATGCATACATTTATTCTTAATTAGAGTATAAATTTATAAAATGAACAATATACAATATATAATCAAACATATGTTAAACATATGTTATCGAGATAGAAGACACAGGAGCAATGATCGTCAAAATTATAATCTAAGCGCCACGTTCATGGAAATATACAAAATATATCAGGTATGTAAATATGAAACCGGAATTTACCAATAGATGGCTATAGCTGTCAATGTAATTGCCGGCGCCATTGACGCCATTTCCTTGTTCTGACAGTCTGACAAAGATTTTCAATTCACAACAATACAAGTTTCATACACAGTTTGTAATAGCGTTGAACATGTCGAATTTTGTGCCTGGAGACTACGATCTGCGGACAGCATTGATTTTCTGTTACCATTTGAAGAAAACTGCTGAATCGCATCGAATTCTTGTCGAAGCTTACGGTGAACATGCTCTTGGTAAATCACAGTGCTTTGAATGGTTTAAAAAATTCAAAAGTGGCGATTTTGACGTGAGAAACGAAGAACGTAGAAAACCACCGAAAAAGTTTGAAGACAGCGAATTGTAACATTGTTAGATGAGGATGACGTTCAAATTCAACAACACTCGCAGATCAATTGAATGTGACACGAGAAACCGTCTCCATACATTTGAAATCCATGGGAACAATTCAGAAGATGGGAAAAATGGGTTCCACATGAACTGAATGAAAGACAGCAGGAAAACCGAAAAACCACTTGCGAAATGCTGCTCGCCAGGTACAAAAAAAAGTCATTTCTTCATCGAATTATGACTGGCAATGAAAAGTGAAAAGGAGTATATTTTGAGAATCCTGAGCGTAAAAGATCATGGGTAACTCCAGGCGAACCATCAACATCGACTGCGAGGCCAAATCGCTATGGACGGAAGACAATGCTCTGTGTTTGGTGGGATCAGAAAGATGTGATCTATTATGAGCTGCTGAAATCTGGCGAAACCGTTAATACTGAACGCTACCGACAACAAATGATCAATTTGAATCAAGCTTTGTGAAAAACAATTGGAATATCAAAAAAGGCAACACAAAGTGATTTTGTTTCATGATAATGCACTATCACACATAACAAAACTGGTCAAGGAAACGATTGAGGCATTTGGTTGGGAAATACTTTCGCATGTGGTTTACTCACCAGATTTGGCTCCGTCCGATTACCACTTATTTGCATCGATGGGACACGCACTTGCTCAGCAGCGCTTCACTTCTTACGAAAATAGATAACTGGTTTGACTCAAAACAGCAACAATTTTTTTGGTGTGGCATCCACAAATTGTCAAACAGGTAGAAAAAATATATAACTACCGAGGAGCAACTTCGAATAAAATATTTTTTATCATTTTTATGCAACGTAAATGTATACTTTCTATAAAAAAATTCCGGTTTCATATTTACATACCTGGTAAGTGATTATGTTAAAATAAAATTAAAAATTAAATTAAAAATATAATTCTAATAACTCTTCTTTTAAATTATCATAATTTAAATTTCAAATATAGATTATCCCTTTTAACTCTTAATTCTCTCTTATAAAAAAAAATAATTTCTTAAAATCACTTTAAAAGAGTTTTTTCGCATCTCAATCAATAAGAATGCGCTATTATTACAAAAATTCGATAATAAAAGATTTTCCAGCAAGCGACACAGTGTGACAGTGATCATATCATCTTCGTTTAACATTAGCAAGGATGTAATGATCATTGTGTTATACTGTATCATCTGCTTCTCTTGCTGAAAATCATAATATATCAGACAGTCCGGAAGATTAAAAAATTCATGTCAAATAATCTAAGTTCTACTATATACAAGTTAGTGTATACAAGTTGTTATAGATTAAGCCTATTCAACAACTGCTCGAGTGTATGCACGATGAGTTAAACAATGCATTAAAATTCCTGATCCGCGCTTGCCGGAGGACCTACTCTAAGACAAATTGCGAATGGTATTAGTAAATCAATATAAAAAACAAGTATATAGAGGATATTAAGTTTTGGTATATTATTCAGCAGAAGAGTAAGACTATCGCTGTCTTCGCATTTCGACTTAGACAGGGACTTCCACATATTGCGATTACGGACAACTCTTGGACAAAATGCTTATCGAGCAATTTCTTCACGGGTTTCTGCATAAGACATGTGATGAAATCGCAAAAAAATCGAGTACCTTCGCGGACGCTTATGAAAGCGAACATTCTTTCAAGTTACGAAAGACACTAACGAGATTAAGACTTGATATCAAGACTGAAGCGGTGTATAAGTTGAAGTACGGCCCCTCACAATTCAAACGTCACAGCAAGAAGAAAAGGCAAAAACCACAGGATTGTGAACGCTACAGAATAAAATAACCCACGATCCCATCGACAAAGAAATCAACGCAGAAAGGAACAAACTAACATTCGCCGGCTGTGACGGATCACATATACGCGATAAATGCAAATTTCGCGAAGCAATATGCAACAGCTGCCATAAAAAGAGCCATAAAGGGGACACGCTAAAGTTTGCAAGTCAGTTAAACAAATTCAAGCACCAGCAGAATCGATAGAGCACATCGCGACTGACGCACAACCGGCAATTGACGATACAAAGCTTAGATAAAATTTCCGAAATTAACGGGCTTCTTCTTTCAAACGCATGCTATCAATACGGATCGATGGTCAAAATCTGAAAATGGAACTGGATACAAGCGCTCCTTATGGCATTATCAGTAAACAAATGCTATCAGTAATCAAATCCCATTATAAGCTTCTTAAAACAGACGATGTTACATGGGCCATTGAGTCCACTGCATTGAACGCATTCCGATGGAAGTATCAATGAATGCAACTTCTCGGAAGCATAACTTGTATATCGTCGATGGAAATTTTGATTCTCTTTTTGACAGAAAGTGAATCTCAATTCGCGCATGAGATTGAATTCTGCAAACTTTTCGAGGCATCCGACATTCATGCGATAATTTCTACGACTCCAAGTCTACAAAGAACAGAAAAATCGTCTGAATGGATTTCTAATCAACTACGAAGGTGTGTTTAGTAATACGTCAGGGAAACTATTGGGATCATCGATCCCAGTGCATTCTAAATCGAGTATATCCCCCGTTTGTCGCGCACGAGAAGTATCATTGGCGCTCCGCGATGCGTATGCCAAAGAAATCGACGCAAAGATAGCATCTGAATTCTATGAAAAGGTGGACCATTCGAAATGGGGCGTCGACCACGCACATAATGATGAAAAAAAAAATGGAAAATTACAAATCACGGGCAACTATAAACATTAAATCCGCACATCATGAGAGATGAGCATCCAAGAGCCGAGTACTTGTTTAACAGGATGAAAGACGCAAAATTTTTCTGCCATTTGGACATAACAGTATCGCATACTACCAGTATCGCATCTACCAATCGATATGAAATTTATGCATTGAAACTTAATTAGTGCTCCAACTCATGAAGCACTAATTCGGTCTACATGCGCAATATATGGAGCAGTCAATATCCCTGCAATCTAACAATAATAATAAATATAATCTGACATATAGAATCAATCTTACAAGACATTTCAAATGTACTTCTTGACGACATATTAGTATTTGCCGATAATCTTGATAACCTGATATCATCTCTTAATATTACACTTGAGACTTAACGACTTAAAATTGAAGAAATGCGTCTTCATCATTTCGTCCATGGAATTTCTAAAATGTCGTATCGACACATAGAGAATGCATAAATCCGACAAGCACATTAAGGCGATCAAGAATGTATCGCCGGAGGAACTTCAATTGTTTTTGGGCAAGGCAACGTATTAGGTGTACAACTTTGCTTCCGCCGTTTTCCTATACATGGCTTTAGCGGTAATAAATAGATCATAGACGTCATACAATAAACTTAGGCATCTGTCAACATAACCCCATAGAAATATTAGTCGATATATTGTGTCTGCATCATAAAGTTATTCTCGATTGAAAATGTCAGTTTACGAGCCAAATTCTCGTCATTTGCGAGAGGTTTTAATTTTTTGCTTCAATATGAAGAAATCTGCGGCTGAAGCTCATTGAATGCTCTCAAATACTTATGGTGAGGCCGCTATTAGTGAAAGAAGTCGTGAGTGGTTTCAACGCTTCAAGAACGGTGATTTTGACATCCAAGATCATGCTCTGTATTTGGTGGGCCCAGCTCGGCGTAGTGTATTATGAACTGTTAAAACCGACTGAAACAATCACAGGCGATCGGGATCGAACGCAATTGATGCGTTTGAGCCGTGCATTGAAAGACAAACAGCCGTAATACAACGAGAGACATGATAAAGTGATTTTGCAGCATGACAATGCTCGACCTCATGTTGTGAAAGTGGTCAAGACATACTTGGAAACGTTGAAATGGGAAGGCCTACCCCACCCGCCGTATTCTCCAGACGTTGCTCCCTCTGACTATCACTTGGTTCGATCAATGGCACACGGCCGGGCTGACCAGCACTTCCGGTCTTATGAAGAAGTAAAAAATTGGATCGATTCGTGGATAGCCTCAAAAGATGACCAGTTTTTTCGACGCGGGATTCGTACGTTACCCGAAAGATGGGAGAAAGTGGCCAGCGATGGAATACTTCGAATCATAAATGTATAACCAGTTTTTTATAATAAAGCCTCGAATTTCGGAAAAAAAACGGCGGAAGCAAAGTTGTACACTTAATATATTGAACAATTCAAGTTTCGGTTCTCTGTCGCTGGATCTCTCACAATGCAATTGTTGTCGTTGCGCGTTCATATCAAAATTAATTCGTGACGCGCATTAATCTACATGTTTGTAATCTTCGCAAAAGCCTAACAACATACCCAACGATACGTAAAAATTAAAGTATTCATCACATGTTATTAGTCTTTTCAAACATCGGAAAATCCGGCATTCTCAATATGTCCAGACAATATGCAAAGTCACCTGAATACAATGCATAGCTCTTCATAAGACTAGTCATTCCAATGTTTCTGTTATAATCGATCTCAGTACCATTGAGTTCAAATCGAATTTCGTCAAACATGAATGACACGCAATTTATTATTTCCAAACTGGCCAAATTGATTGTTGATTTGCATTTTCTTCTTTTGATGTCAATCTTTTTTCGATGTTGAGAAAACTTTCACGGTAGCAAATATAAATCCTGCTGTATGGGTATCCTTATTTCATCGCTGTCTAAACGTGGTATTGACATACGGATTGTATATACGGATTGTATGAGTTTCAATCCTGATAATGCGATCGTCAAAGATTGGCTCTCCTCTAATATTCAAGATATCAGCTATCTCAGATATTTCATACGATAAAGATTAGACTAAGGATTGTAAAAAACTTAACGTTTAATGCAGTTTCTTTTACTTCTACTTCTGATGAGTTTCTTTCTACTAGACAATCGAATGGTTTTGATCGCTGTTGTCCCTCTGATAAAAATGTTTCTAGTCTGTTTCGCCTGCTCGTTCAAAACAAGCATATCACTTTGTCGTCTCCATATACCATATGTAATCTAACGATAATCTCCTCTTCGCGAAAATTGAGCAATTGTCTGTCTTGATCCACAATGCGAATTGTCAAATCTGTAACGCTCCGTACGATAATCGGAAGATAAATGATCTGTCAGTCTTTCCGATATCTTATATCCTGATGACACATTCGACGAAAATTCATGTATCGTGCACGGACTTATCGTTGCTGTATTATTGCACCCGCGATCATATTGCATTTAATACGAATGATATTAACGTTGATGATATTTATCGATACGTTTGATTCATGCTACTGTTGAGGCTCCAGCGATTAGATGAAAATCCCAACACGATCCACCAATATTGTGTGGTTTGGTGAAATTTATTTGATAAGCACATTTGATCTCACTTTCTTTCTCACTTTGATTTCACTTCATTGTATAGTTATTGGCATGAATAGTAATTGGGTATATTTCATCCTCTTTACGAAGCATTTTCTCTTTTGCAATTATTAGGATTAAATTGTAGAATTGCACGTTTTAAATACTTGTTTATGTCGTATGATCCTTCAGGAATAACAATTTCTTTGTTATCTTCGTCAAAGTAAAACTTATTATTCGACGAATTTACATTACATATCGTATGGTAGGTTTCAAAATCCATCAGACTGAGCTCGTAATCGCCATCACTCAAATCTACGGCCGGAAAGTAGCAGACTGCGAGGACGCTACTCTTCCGGTGAGCGTAAATGTCAGTGATATGTTTGAATGAATACTGAGTTGGAAGAGTACAATGTCAATTCTTAAATTGATCGTCAACCGTCTATAAAAACTGTAGACACAATTGTCCACAGTTACTTTGATCGTAACGTTGATAAGGCGATTATACTCGATTTGCATTACATTCAAATATCGCACCTATTTCTTCGGCAATCGAAGATTGTCATTATCAAAATAAATAATACGATCTCTCCGCTTTGCGTACGTCACCCAATGAGTCCTGGTCCATCAACATTATCCAAATTTACAATGCCGCTCTCCTTTCGATACCCTCTGTTGGTAAGATAGTACGCATAAAAATACTTCTAAAATATGGAATACGCATACGTTTTGTCAATTGTTACAGTTTTATGTTAGTAGTTATACTCTTTGGCATTTTCATCGTTTCTTTTGAATTTTTTTTTTCTAATCTTTTTAATTTTTTTCATTGAGATTCTTTGTCCATGCTTGTACAGAGCAAGATAAACTCCATGACCTTCCATGACGCGGTTATGATTCAGTTCATCCAACTGTTGAGTGACTTTATTATCGTTTATAGCTTTTATTACTCCTGTCGCGCCGCCGACCAATGAGCCAATGACTCCTAATAGCGATAGAATAAATATGAAGGCGCCACGTTTTGCTGTCGATGGTATTCGTTTTTTCGTCAGCTTTTCTTTCTTCTTCGTTTTCAAGCCCATATTAATTTTCGTTTTGGCTTTCATAGCTGTGACAGCAGCCTTCTCTCCAAGAATCGAATCTTTCGCGGTAATCCGTTTTTGCGCCTTCTCAGTGAGTATTTTATCAGTTACGTGTCGTTTCGTGAGATATTTGCTCCGCGAATAAGCTATGTCGTGATCACAATACGCTGCGTCTAATAGATTAATACCTCTATCGCCTCTAGCCAATCGTAACCATTCATAATCATAACCATTTTCTAAGTGCGTATCTGGACCACAAAATTGATATCCGAGGATATGCAACTCGGAAGTGCATTTATTGCGTGCATTTAAAAAATCGTAGCCCTTTTTTGTAGACATTCGCTACAATTTTTTATAAATGGCGCTGAATCATCGATGATTGGGCAAATTATAATGTTTCAAACATCAACGATGTTGTTGAATCTCTGAATTTATATGCTCGGATAATCTGTCCCACAGTTGATCTATGTAATTCTTAAACTCTCGTAGTAAAATAATTTTTGGTATATATTCCAACTTTTTGACAGTTAAACTATATACATCACAGTTGTTCGACACGATAAGAAGAATACTGACCGGTTTTGCTTTGCGCATTTCTATAAATAGATCTTTTCTCGATCCATTTTTCAATTTGTATCAGTGTCGTGAAGGGAGAAGAAGTTCGTGCGACAATCACAAACGAAATCAAAGTAATTAATGTCGGCAATAAAGTACAGACTGCAAAAGAAGTACGCAAACATGGAAACATGCTACCGATTTCTATACGCGGTGTCATCTGCGGTCCATCAAACTGTGATAAAACAAACATGTTGAGTTAAGTTTGCTGGAAAGTCCATACGGCTTACACTTCGAGAACATGTACTTGTACTCGAAGTCGTTGCAACAACTAAAATATCGATTTGAAGAATTTATTGACATCGATTTATTAAAGAAATCGGTTATTTTATATTTTCCAATAATGTGGTTATGTGGCGATGTGATTCCACCAAATGAGACGCTTCCAAATTCCATTTTTGTCTTCGATGACGTGGCATGCGACAAACAAGGCGCAATCAGAGAATACTTTGTGATGGACGTCGACTGCTTCTATCTGTGTCAAACGTATGCAAAGATATCAAAGCATCTCATACGCGATAATGCAAATTTGTTGATACTTCAAACAGGATAGTACCAATCTGAAACATGTATATAATGACCACGGAAACACCGACATGTCTTACGAGGATTTCTGCGAACTATGTCATTGCTTTTGGCAACAAAAATATGGATTCGTAGTAACAGATAAAGATAGTGTGTTTACGAATGGGTTACGAAAAGGATTTAACGAGTTTGCGATATCTTAATGTGGTTAGTTAGTTCTTACGTCGATACGTCAACTATGAAACGTCCTTCTCCAAGTGCAACATGGATAACAGCAAACAGCTCAAGGATACGCGAGAAGATAGCAAAACAAATTGCAAAAACGAGTGATTTGATTCGTAAAAAGTATTATTTTTTAAAAACAGTAAAATAGATGAAAATATAGCGTTAGAGAAACACTTTAAACCCATGGTAGAACCATTAAAAGATTGTCGAAAACATTACTGACAAAGAATCTCAACCGATTAAAAAAAAAGCTAATGTTGCGAAGAACAAAAATATTAAGAAAAGAAAACCAGAATAAAATGAAAAAGATAATGATGAACATGATGATGATGATGATGATGATGATGATGATGATGATGATGATGATGATGATGATGATGATGATGATGATGATGATGATGATGATGATGATGATGATGATGATGATGATGATGATGATGATGATGATGATGATGATGATGATGATGATGATGATGATGATGATGATGATGATGATGA
>NW_017259239.1:0-1646 GCF_001594045.1 Atta colombica | reverse complement strand
GATGATGATGATGATGATGATGATGATGATGATGATGATGATGATGATGATGATGATGATGATGATGATGATGATGATGATGATGATGATGATGATGATGGGACAGTTGACTACATTAATCGCTTAATATTTGCACGTCTCTTGATGGATGCCTTCCACGTAACATGAGGCAGAATTATGCGGTTGCCTCGATTGTCGCTGATCGCAATTTCTACATGAGACGTAGGTCCCACAACGATCCCGATGTCCAAGAGCTTGTCAATATATATCTCCTCATTAAAATATGAGATATGTAGCGAGATTTAAAAAAATGTATGAGAAGATGTGCTGTAGAAAATAGAAAACGAATAAATATACCTTAGAAAAATACATAACATATAAAATGTACAATCAAAATTTTATAAAAATTGAATAAACTATCTCTTACTTATTTTAATATAGATATCATAATTATTTTATGACATTGAAGTAATATATGTTCCACAACGTCTATGTGTGGATGAGCTTCGCTGTATGTTCCATCAGTAACATCATGAATCGTACAATGACATGTAGGAAGATTTAAATTTACGTAATCATCAAACTTTGAAATGTTTATGTGTTATGTCTAATACATATATTACTGCGAGTAAGAACGTTTCGAAATTCAAATTCTTTCTGCGACTGAAATGCATCATCGACAAACAATATTGTTTATTAATTTCACATAGAATAAACTTTCAACTCAATTCTTGTTTAACGTTTAAATAATATATAATATCCTTAGAAACGTTTTTTTGATGTAATTTACTGCGACGGTAACTATTCATTGAGTGGTTGATGTATTAGAGCTCTTTTCATTCATGCGTTTTCTATTTCATTATTTTCATATATCGTTTATTTTTTATGTTTTTATTTTTTTTATTTATTTATTTTTTCTTTCGGATAGTGATATTCAATGTGGAATTTCACGTATCCTTACAAATATGCGAGTTAATTTTTAATGTAATTGTCATCAAGTCTACATTAAATTATGCAATGACACATATATAAGAATGCAGTTTGACAATATCTACGAATCTTTTTTTATATCTAAAGGATCAGCGTCAGCGACAAAGTCTGTCTGTCTATTCTCATTCTCTTTCCAAAAATGAGTTTTTAGTGTATTCAATGTGGAATTTTACGTATCTTTGTAAATACAGTGTTAGTTTTTCAGAGTAATGTTGTAACGAATAATATGTTTGCATACAGACGTACACTACCGGTATCTAAGTTACCCTAATTGCAAAGAATTCGTTCCTCGCATATCTTCAACGTTAAAAATTATTGATAGTTAAACATTATTGATATCTTTTTAAAGGTATAAAAGACCAACATTGTTGGTCAACTTCCCTTAGATAAAAATAAATACTTTGTTTCTTTGAATATTTGCATGTAGTTGTTATTAATATTAATTATTTAACTTTTGAACAGTAATGTTAAAAAAATACATACATACTTAATATTATTAATATTAAGTATGTATGTATTTTTATGTATGTATGTATATTAATGTATACATACATATTTAATTTAATTTAATTTTTAATTTAATTTATTTATGCATTATATACAAATAACAACAAACATAACAATTACAGAGTTAAACAAGAAAAAATTAAGTATAC
>NW_017259238.1:357573-357787 GCF_001594045.1 Atta colombica | reverse complement strand
ATATAATAAATAAACAAATATATAATAAATATGTAGTAAATATAATATTTCCTCAGAAACCAAAGTCCAGAGATTTTTATTTGTTTTTTAAATGCGTCTTCAAAATATTAAAAATATCAAAGTTCAAAATTTTGTTTTTATATTCATTATATATTACATGGGCTGAAAAGTCCCGGGATTTTTCAATACGTGGCGTCACTAGAAAATGAACATG
>NW_017259238.1:354694-357473 GCF_001594045.1 Atta colombica | reverse complement strand
AATTAAATAATATATAATAATTTATTATTAAATATCGTAAGATTTTAAATATTTCTCTTGTTTGCATCCAAAGATGAAAAAAATTTTATACAAAACTCGAATACTTACGCCTTATCGAAAACTTCTATGCTTCGATCTATCAATAATTGTCCAGGAATACACATGCATACGAGGTGTATAAACACAGCGCAAATAAAAAAAATAGATCTTATTATCTCATTGATGTGTTCCAGGTTTTTGATAAGCTGCAAAATTTAAATAATCGTGTTATACAACGTATTTTTTAATAGAAATATACGTACTTCTTAAAATATACACCTGTATTCCAATCACACTCAAATTCAGCATATTCAGAGATAGAAGAATGAACATTGCTTGAGTAAATGTAGAATTCAGTATTTGGACATATCTAAAGAAAGAGAGAGAAAGAGAGAGAAAAATCGGATAAAATAATTTAATATAAACAATCGAATTAATGATAATATTATTATCAAGTAGACTGTTATTGTTATCGAGTAGATTGTTGTTATGAACAACAGAAATGGGCGTGTAGTACAAACTCTAATGCAAGTTGATGTCTTTTCAAGCACATTATCAATTCATGATAATCATTGCCAATAGAATCGTGTTTCTCCATCAATAGACGACAATGCCTTCCTATATATTGTTTTTTGTTGTCTGATTTATTTTCAGCTTTAATAGTAATGTTTTCAAGACGATAGCTTTGAAATAAAATATTATTAATTAGCATATAATGATTTTTATTTTTAGTTTATTTATTCAAAAATATAAGCAAAAATTCAATTTAGAAACATTTGTTTGTAAAAAATATAAATATAAGATTTTATTTTAATTTTATTCACCTGATAGCTATAAATAAACTGCAAACATGCAACACACACATTATATACGTAGTATCGATGGTGAACAGAATTATTATGGTAATTAAACTCGTAGCGTAACAATGAAGTAATATTGGATAATAATATTTTTCTTTGTCTACTCTATATTCAACCGAATATACGTATATCAATGGCCGCGATTCGTTCAGCGGTTTTACGACATCCAAGATTCTTGGTATCAATGGAATTAGCAAATAAAATATTGTAAAGACGATAAAATATACTGCAAAAGGAACATACATATGACTTATTAACTGTATAAAACATTAAAAAATTTCTTTTTCTTCATTTTCTTTTTCTTCTTACGTTAGGCCTCTGGCCTGTATTACATCTCTCTCATACGCTTGTAGTGCATACGCTGATTATTTAATTACCACAAACATATGGGACCTACAGTTTTAATGCTGGTTCCGAACGGCGGATTTTTCGGTGTTTCTATGATAAGGATACCCTCGGGAGAGATTGCCGGTCTTTTCCGAAAGGAGATATGAACATAAATATTTTGATTGACCTACTGGGATCGAATCCAGGACTTCTGGCATGATAGACTAGTGCGCTGTCTGCCATGCCACTCTCGCGCTTGACTTCTTTTTCAACATAATTATTTTATATTTCCATAAATATTTAAAAATATATGGAAATTTTAAAACTTTGAAAAAATTAATTTTAATTTAAAAAAAAAGCTCTTTTTATATATATTTACACTAGAAAAATTAAACATAAAATTTTTGCAATTACAATATTTTAGTTGATAACACAATTTGTCTGTAAAGATTTAAAAATTATTTATTCCTGTACCTCCAAAGTATTTTGTCACTTTTTGGCTGATACTAGCGTAATATCTCATAATATGACGTTCGCTATTAAAAAACTCCCAGTGTTCGCACATAAGTTGCAATAACCGTCGAAACTGATCAATACAAAAAGATAATGATAAGCGAATACACATTATTATATTAGTCCAAGATTCCACCGCGAGTTCGTGCATCTATCGCGTATGCAGATGAAATATAAAAAAAAATCGAAGTATTAAGGGGATTCTAAAATAAAGCTTGATCTCTGACGAAATCACCAGAGACCGCGCGCCATATCGACATGTTTTTTATACTATCAGCAATATCATGCAACCTATGATACACGTACGTGTCAATTTTCGTATACGAAATTCGTCGCGATAAAGCATCTAAGTCTAATTCTAAGAACTCGACATTGTTTGTTCGTGTAAACTACGTGCCTGGATTTTCATATGTATAGGTTTCAAAGCTTTCATATCAAACAAATTTTGTCACTTGACAGCTGAGACGCCATATTACACTAAGAAATGGTAAAAAAAAATATCAATTTCGAAATTTTTGATGATTGTTCTCAGCATATACTCCACTTTCCAGATACATAATATTAATATGTGTACTTTAATCCTGGAAAAGAATTTTTGAATCGGTGAAAGAGAAAAAAGTATTTCTTATACAAAAATTACACGTACTTACGTGGTAAGACTACGTCTTTAGGATCTCTTTAAGGGCAATATTAAATCGCAAGAATGCCTAAAAAAAAGTGGCGAGTGCGCGGCTCCGAGCGGTAAACAAAGACGCAACAACTGACGGTCGAACGTACTACATAGGCTGAAAGTCCCGGGATTTTTCAATAGATGGTGCCACTAGAAAATGAACATGATTCATTTCGAGAGGTTCATCTGTCACTAGTTTATGTATGAAGTTTCATGACATTTCATTCGTTTACAAGCTACAGTCGTTTAAGTGACGCTACTTTCGCCTTCGTTTTGTACCATCACGATAACGCATCGTCATACACGTCCTTGAAAGTGATGGCCAAATTGAACCAATTACGATTCAAATTGGTTGCTCACCCACCGTATT
>NW_017259238.1:340237-354594 GCF_001594045.1 Atta colombica | reverse complement strand
ATCTGTCACTAGTTTATGTATGAAGTTTCATGACATTTCGTTCATTCGTTTACAAGCTACAGTTTAAGTAGCGCTACTTTCGCCTTCGTTCTGTACCATCACGATAACGTCACACACGTTTTTGAAAGCGATGGCCAAATTGGACCAATTACGATTCGAATGGTTGCTCACCATATTCTCCAGACTTGGAGATCCCTCAGCGACTGTTATCTGTTCTCAAACATCAAGCGGTGGCTCCGGGGAAAGAGATTCACATCGAATGAGAAAGTCATCGCGAAAACCGAGGCGTATTTCGAAGGCTTGGACGTTTCGTACTACAGAAAGGGCATCGAAATGTTGGAAAATCGTTACACCAAGTGTATCGCTCTCGAAGACAACTATGTTGAGGAATAAATATAACTTTGCCCAAAAAACGCTTGTTTTCATTTAAAATCCCGGGATTTTTCAGCCCATGTAGTATATACAATACGCTACTTGCACACTATTATGACGAACACAAAACGCGTGCACACGTTCAATCATCAGTTGCTGCACCTTGTTTCACCTGGAGCCGCACACTTGTTCCTTCTCTCTTGAATTTTCGTTAACCGGAGTGCTTTTTAAAATCCTCATTTTGGATTTTTTTTAGGTAATTTTTTAAAGACAATCCTTCTTTCGTAAAAAATAAACATTAAACTACGATCTAGTGCAAAAATTATTGAACTATGTAATTATTGAACGTAATGGGTGCATTAATGAACAAAACTCATCCTCTTTACTCTGCCAGAGGGTTGTGATCACTTTAAAGGTGGCACCCTACCATTTTCGTAACCTACATATCTTCCTAACGGTAACCCTTTTATAAACCCAACAAATATGACACTGTTATATAACTTTTTGTCATTATTCAGATGTCTCTATTTTATAATAATAAGACAATTTTATGGCATAACAAGATATCCTGATATAAATATGATAATTTTCTTATATGCTTTATTATATATATAGCTGCATGCTACATACATGTTATATTTAGTTACATAATTATGTAAATTAAACATAATTAAGTTACATCCATATACCATTATATGAATGAGACATAACAAAATACATTTACCTCACTAAGTCATAATGGAAAAAGATGTAAATAATACATGTTTTAGTTACATCTGCAAAAATATATACTGTAGTCTGCAACAATTATATTACTAAAATTATGAATTATTGAGAGTTTCCTAAAAAATCACTACGATGTAACATAATTTCATAAATTATACGTCACTTTTTCAGTGTTTGAGTATTTCATTATATTTGTTTTGTACTTTGAAAGAAATGACTTTGTTATATAAACATTAAGGGACAACAAATAATCAAAATAATCAGTATCGTTAGCAAATAAAGTCCAAAAGATAGGTTAGATTAGATTCTATATAGTTTGCTTCTATCAGTTAATTATTTTTAGGGAAAGTAGATAATAATATATACGATTATCGTGTAGATTTTTCCTTTGTAAATACAAAAATATAAAGAATAACTATTTAACATCGATAGATCATTTTCTAACTAAGTGAATAAATACCAGCGTATTATTTCGTTTCCATGTAATCTCTTCAAATATTAATAATATTAAACTGTAACTTTTTCAAATCAAAAAAATTGAATTGATGTCAATAACAAATAAAAAACAACTCGTTTGTGATGTCACAGTAACAAATTTTGCATTGCGTAAATGTTATATATGCATTTCTCAATATTGTTATATGTCGCCGTTTCGTATTTAAATCATATCACTGTTATGTAACTACTATAGGTAAAATGGGATGACAAATTTAAGAATATTCTCCAATTCATGTAACTTTTGATCATCACTGTTACGATCCAAAAAATTAAGATTATGTATGAATTATGGGATATTTGGGAATATTTGAGATATATTTGTGTTTGCTGGGAACATATGCAATGGGTCATTTTTTTCAAAATTTTTAAATCAAAAACGTTATAATTAATGACATTTCTCTGACTTCGCTTCACTTTTTTTAGGTATCCTACGATTTAGCTCTCGATACGAACTTCGATTTTTTTTACATTTCATCTACATACGCGATAGATGCATAAACTCGCGGTGGGATCTCGTATTACCGATATTGATTTATTATAATACTTACTTTGTGATTATTCACAATGATATTAATCAACTTTGTATTAGCACCAAAAATACAAGTAATGACAATTATGGCTTCAACGATAACATCCATATTACCCCAAGTATCGTATACTAGAAGCACCTAAAAATCAATAATGATGTAGGCAATATTAAAGTACAAGTGACAAATACTTTTTTTAATATAAGCAGAATTAAATTCACTTAAAAAATTTGCACTATTATATATATTTGAAATTAATACGAATACATGTTACCTGAGTTATGAAGCCAGCATAATGTATCGTTGAAAAGAGACACGGTAAGAACACTTTCAACACCCTTCGCTGATATGGCCAAACACCGATTGCTGACAAAAATAGTTTATTGATAGCATAATACTTTTCCATTTCCGGATTCATATCGTACATGGTTTACTTTGCAATACCATCGCGACTCAGCTCCCCTTGTTTTGTACAGAGGGATTTTGTATGGAGGGGAAAGTGACATGGATAATCAATATAATTATGATAATACCAGATTGTCAATTCGATAATTTGGGATTGTCAAATGTATATAAGTCGTGGAAGACACTCGTATATATTAAATCGATCAATGTCGAGAATGTTGCGTACTACATATGTTAAAATATAGATAAGAATGAAAAATACGTACTTTTTGTAATAAGTACTTTTTGAGATAGAACTCTATTTTGAAAAAAAATCGGTTTTTTCTTTCTAAATCAATGTCGTTTAAATTACTACTTGCATACTACATTATAATTTGCAATAGAACTTTAGTCACCTTGTACGTAGAAATAATAAATTATTTACGAGGTAAGTTTGTACGTAGAAATAATAAATTATTTACGAGGTAAGTTATAAGATGAAAATATCATTTCCTCACAAAGAGAAAAATAGTTTCATTGTCAAATAAGCAGTAGGCGATTTGAGCTAAATGTAGCGGAATATAAATTGAAATTTAAATTATTGATGAACATTTTATCGGATTTCTGGTTTATAATGAAAATATATTTATAGATAAAAATAAGGGACATGTATTTTTTAAAGTGTTTTCTTGTATATAGAGAGCGTGAAATTCTTCTTAAAAAAATTGATTTTTTTCTTCCTCAATGAATATTATTTGAACCTTCAAAGATATGAAAAAATGTTTTAAATAAAATTTGAATGATTTCAAGAGTACTTTATAATATTGACAACAAATTTATTTCTCATTTTTGTCTATATTTTAATATATTCTTATTAAATCAAAAGAAACTTATTAAAATCAAAAGAGGACATTTAATTGCGTTCCCTTGAAAGTTGTATTCGTAGAAATTGTCAACAGATAATATACGTGCACCTGTCGCGTCTTGGCAAGTTGTACTTTATGAAATTGAATGATTAAAAATATAAATTTCGATAAATATATAGTTTAGGGAGAAAGAAAGCTTCCCCTTCTCCAATGACTTTGACATTGACATATGTGTTGTCAAGGTCATGACCCTGGATGACTTTGAAAAAATTTTAACTGTCGGACGTCACTCGTTAAAAAGTTATAAACGAAATTTAAGAAATAACATATATGATATCTCATTTCCATCATAACAGAAATTTTCTGCTTTAAAGTATATTTTACAATTTTTACGCGAAGCGATTCCCAGGCAAAAATATTCTTTTCCTGTATAACAAGAATACATGTAATATATAATACTATAAACAAAAAAAATAAAATTTCTTCTTCAAACGAATTCAAGGAAGAAAACTAATTCTAAGAGATTATGTGCTATTTTTTTCCATAAAAACATAAATTTAAGGTACAATACTGCAAATAAAGTCAAAAATTTATTAGTCGCTTCTCTTACTGTTTATATCAGTTCTTTTGAATTTTAAAATTATTTTAAATCTAAATATTACGCATGTAAAAATTTTTCATAATATTTTCAATGAATTTATTTCGAAAGAAATGTATTGACTCTTCAGTGATTAATGCCTCAATTACGAGTATTATAAAATATATTTTTCAAAACGCAATGCGTACATATAACTTTAAATACTTAAGAATTTATTAATTTTCAAAATGGAACTACAAAAAATATTTAATTACAGAAAACTCGCTATTTCAGAGAAGAGAATGTCGCAAAGTAAGACATAGCAGTCTGCACTACTTTAAAATAAGAATATCATTCTTTCAGTACAATAACTTAACACACACATATTTTATATATACATATCATCTATAAAGACAAATCATATAGTTTGTAATGATGCTTACCGAATTATAATTGGTCATTGACATCACATATAGTTTACCGGCAGTCAATGTGCACGGCATAATACTCCTGTAAAGCAATATCCGCAGCATTTTATTAGTTTTTAACGAAAATGTGTACCAATGCTACAACTAAGACATCTTCTTTTGGACTGAGAATTTAATTAATTAATTACTAATATATTAATAAAATCAGTTATTAAAATAATTGAATTAATTAATTATTAAATTATTTTTCAACAATAGAATTATGATTATATTCTCTTGTAATTATATTGTATAATATACAATATTTTAAGATACAAAAAGTAACAAGATCAAATTCAAGATGTGAGAGTTATTATGTATTATTATATATATCGCGGAAAATTATGCGTTAATGATATTGTGGTATTGTATTTAATATGTAATTGTTCAATGTCCATTTAATAATGTAGTAATGATTGCATCAGAATATCCAGTACGACGATATTTTCTCTCTATTTTATCGGAAATGTATAGTATTTTTACATGCTATTGAACACATCTAAGCTGTGGTCCATCAGTCTCTGTCCTGGCAGGATCATGCATAAAAGATGGAAAAACGATGTTAAATACACAAGGTAATCTATCTAATAATAATGTATCTAATAATATTCTCTATATACTATCGAAGTTATTAGTTACCTACATAAATGGAATTATCTAGATAAATGCTAACAATTAACAAATTTTGTCTTAACATATATAATTATCTATTCTGCTATGTACCAAGTGTACAAGTATGAAATGACAATTTGAGAAACAGATGGCGCACCAATGCAGTGTGAAGTACAAAGATTTAACATTATACGCCATTTTATTATACCATCAACAAGTATCAAACGCGCAAAGTAATTTGATTGAAAAATATTTGCATAGTATTGTGTTGCTGTGTTTAATATGACGAAATTTGTACCAAATAAGGAGCATTCGCGGACAACATTAATTTTTTGTTTTCATTTGAAGAAAACTGCTGCGGAATCATACCGATTACTTGGAGAAGCTTATGGTGAACATGCTCCATCGCAAAAAACGTGTGAACGATGGTTTCAACGTTTCAAAATTGGAGATTTCGATGTGTAGACAAGGAACACGGAAAACCGCCTAAAAAGTACGAAGACGTGGAATTGCAAGCATTGCTGGATGAAGATGATTCACAAACACAAAAATAATTCGCAGAGTAATTGAGCGTTAGTCAACAAGCTGTTTCCAATCGCCTACAAGAGATTCAGAAAGTCGATAGATGGGTGAATTGAACGAGAGACAGATGGAGAGGCGCAAAAACACATGTGAAATTTTGCTCGAAACGATACAGAAGAAAGTCATTCTTGCATCGTATCGTTACTGGGGATAAAAAGTGGATTTTTTTTTAGAATCCCAAGCGCAAAAAATCATGAGTAGACCTAGGCGTTACATCGACCGCAAGACCGAATCGCTTTGGCAGGAAGACGATGCTCTGTGTTTGGTGGGACCAGAAGGGTGTGGTCTATTATGAGCTATTGAAGTCTGGCGAAACGGTTAATACTAAACGCTATCAACAACAATTGATCGATTTGAACCGTTCGCTGCTTAAAAAACGACCAGAATATCAAAAGAGGCAACACGAGGTCATTTTTCTCCATGACAATGCTTCATTATATATGGCAAAATCAGTTCGGGATACGTTGGAAGTACTCAGCTGGGAAGTTCTATCCCATGCAGCTTACTCACCAGACTTGGCTCCTTCCGATTACCACTTGTTTGCATCGATGGGTCACACACTTGCTGAGCAGTGCTTTGATTCGTACGAAGATGTGAAAAAATAGCTCGATGAATGGTTCACGACAAAAGGGGAAGATTTTTACTGTGGTGTGATATCCACAAATTGCCCGAAAGATGGAAAAAATGTATAACTAGCAATGGAGCATACTTTGAATAAATCTCTTTTTATCATTCTTCCGAATTTAATGTGTTTTTTTTTGGGGAAAAAATCGTCATTTCATACTTGTACACCTGGTACTTATTTGAATTCTTATAAGACTTATGCCAACTATGTTACATAACAATTGAACACCTGTCGATAACATGAAGAAAGATTCTAATATACAAACATACCTGACAATGAAAATAATTCGTAAGTCTAATTATAAGTTGATATAATATGATAATGAATAAGCAATAAATCACTCTTATAGCTAAGATCCAAATAATTTAATATCCCAATTTTTAGTCAGTCACAATGACGCGCTAATATTCAGGAAGTACAAATTTAATTGCAAGCAAGTTTTTTCAAGCATGATAAATTCATAAAAAATCGCCTTCTCTTTGAAGCAAGATGAAGAAGTCTTCGACTTCTACATCTTAACACGTTCTTTCTTTGCTTTTCGCGAAGTAATTTGTTTCAATATGTCCTTTTAAAATAACATGCTCTAATCGATACCTGAACAAATATTAATGTCCAACAAATATGGTATCCAAAATTTATTCGAGAATCTACACTATGGTACCATAAAATATTAAAAAGTTATGTTTACCCAATGACTGCGAATAAACTGCAGCCATGCTCCATGTATGATATGTATGTAGTGTCGGTGCATACTATGATCGATACGATCAGTACAATCGCCGCGTAAGAATGCAATAAGATGGGATAGTAATATTTCTCCCGATCTACACGATACTCGACCTTGATTAATAACTTTCGCGGACGAGTGTCGTTGAGAGGCATTACAATGTCCATGATCTGCGGCGACATCGGAATTATCATGAACAGTACCATCGACATGTAAATATAAACTGCGAACAACATCTTTACTGTTTATCTCATCTTCTTCATCTTATTGTTTTTCAATTGATATAGCTGATATAATAATAGTAGCATACGTGCTGTTTTCGAAATGATTAAATTTACGATTCATTATGTTTAATCATGGTCAAGCGGAAGAAATCTAGGAAATTAAGGTTTCTTACTTGAATAAAATATTATCACTTTTCTACCAAACGTAACGTAATCTTGCATGATCTTGATGTCCGTGGAATTGGTAAACACCTGCCAGTGGTATTCAATTAAAGAAAACAAGTGTCGCATCTAAAGTTTTTATGATACAAAGATTAAGTACAATATGAAATGCAATTACACGTGTAAATATGATCTATAAAAGGAATTTATTTATACCTTCTTAATATTAAGAATAAGGTCAATTTTGAGAGACTGCCGAGAAGAATTATCATCGAAATCATGCACTCGACTGCGATATCAACATTACCCCAAGTATCGAACATGCATATGATCTGAGTGAATGAAGTATCACTGTAAGACATGTCAAAGAAGTCGTAATATTGAGATAACTGTAACATTGTAATATATTCAAGTGATGATGAATAGCTATCACTATTTAAAAATCAGATATTAGCCAAGAAATCAGCAAATCGGAGATCCAAATTGGTTCAATTGGCGCAATTGATTCTGAAGCGCTCTATATATTAGGTGTAGTAAAAAGAAATCCATTATTTTTGCATGAAATTGAATGGAAAAATAATGGATTTCTTTTTACTACACTTAATTTTTTTCAAAAAAATGCGGATCGAATCCGAAAATGTATGTGCATAGCTTCATAAATATAATAGTTGCGAGATCGAATACATAATTACCTCTGCTATAAGAATGCTGATAGAGATTAACACTATTGTGCTGGGTATCAATATCCTCTTTGTCTTGCTCTGATAAGGCCAGGTGCCAATCTGCGACATGAAGATTTTGTTAATGCGATAGTAATGCAATATGACCGACTGCATGGTAAACTTGCCACCATAGTAAGAAATTGGTGAGTAAACTGAAGAAGACATATACTTATGTATAGGATGCATACGGGATGTAATCAAGTTTGACACGTTCAATGTTCGTAATGATACATTGTCAGTTATTCGTTCAAGTAGTCATTTGAAATTGTCGTTCGAGCAGCGGGAGCTCGAGGCGATATCGATTTGAGCGAACAGACGATTAGCACTTTTCTTTGCGATAGTTCAATTTAAGACTTTGACAAAAAACCAAGTTATTCTCAAATTATACGATTAATTGTGTCTTACTTAATCACGCTATATCTCTTATCATATCTTTTTTCTAATAAAATTTAAAGAATTACGAGAATTTAAAAAATGGACTGCTTATATATTGAGTTGTCCGGAAAGTTCGTGCCGATGTTGAAGGAAAATTGAAACGCAGAAAATTTAAATTTTATATATTTATTATATATTTTGTATATATATTTATTAAATTATATAAGTTAGTCGACACGAACTTTCCGGACAATCCAATAATTTATTTGTGAAATAATTTGTGACAATTGTGATAATTCAATTACTTTGTATTTATACGTTTATATTAATTGGTTGGAATTTTTAATTAGCTTTTCTTATCCATTATTTCATTTATTTTTTTAATCTTAATTATTCTTTTTTTCATTAACATTTACATAAGAATTATACAGGAAATTCTGATAATAAACTCGATAAATGTATTACATATCAATACATTTGTATAAATACACTAGCATTAAATAATGAAATTTATTTAATTAATTAATATTTTTATTTACTATATAAAGATGCAGATAAAATAATTATTTTAATGCAAAAGCATACTTATTAGAAAGACATCAAAGCCATAAAATTCATTGGAAATCTCATCTACACAATCTGAAAAAAAGAGACACTATTGAAGTTAAATATAATATTTAAATGTAATATTAACCTACAAATTCGTGGATATTCGTATTGTACAATTATCTTTAGTGACACTATAAGTTTTTATCGTGTCATCATCTTGTTCAATGTTATGACTTCTCATTCAGATAAGTATAATGTATCCTTTTGAACCTCTCTCTTGATTTTGAATTTTGCACATTCATACAAATAATATCTTAGGAATGTACTAACATTTACCAACAATAGAGCATAATAGTTGGAGCATAATATTGCAGAAGATTGAAATTATATTTCCATTAAGCTCGTAATCTGCCAATAGTTCTTGTTGATAATCCTGTTGATAATCTGACAGATTGCAGCAGAAACCAAATTTAAATTGTCATTTCATTGAAATGAAACATATTTAGCTGGTTATGAAATGACAGATTTTGCTCGGTTTCTACAGTCCCTTCGATATTTTGTTAGCAGATTCTGTTCTATTTCCACTGGCATTTTATCGATCAAATTTGTCGACACGTCAATTCATGCCTTCAAGTTTTATTATAAATCGAGGGAGTTTTAGACTGTACAGGAAAAAATGTAAGTATATTTTTCTATTTTCGAGTAAACTACACTTTTGAGCATTATAATTTTATTGAAAAAAAAAATTTTTTTTAATCCAATTGAATTATGTCCCATTTTTCCATATTAATCTTCCGTTCCAAATGGGGATTATGATGTGACATCCCAACAAGATAAATTTTTATAACTTCTTAAAAAGTCGCGCACATATCGCCGATTTTGAGCAACTGGAAAGTACGTTGTCATCATACTAAATTATATTTATAACGAAGTATAACATGGGGTATAAGATATATGATCCATGTTGATTTTCCACTTAGTTCGCGGAGGATTAATAACACTTTACATTTTCGCATATACTTGCTATTTTTAATTTGATATTCATTTATTTTAGGATAATAACTTCATTTCGCGAACATATAGCTAACACTAACGTATACAATACTTACATAGAACACATTGAATTCTCAAATTGCTCAGGCGACAAAATTACGATTCATTTACATTATTCCCGCGTAAATGAGTCGATCGACAACGAAAAGCTATGATGAAAAGGGTTTCAGTGCGTGCAAATAATTGATGGCATAATGACGGACATTTATTCGCAACACAAGGAATTGTTAATGTCCCAGCGCTTCGCTTGGTGGCGATCGTACGCAAAATAAAGCAAGTGTCGTTGATATAGTTCGTATTCCTAGTATTTCTAAGAATGATCGAGCGAAAGGACATTTTGCAAAGTCGGTATTATACAATTCCTAGATTATACATGACGTTAGCAGGATTATGGCCGTATCATCCAATTCGCAATAGATATCTGCATTTTGTACCAACGTTTACGATCTGTTCGATCATTCTTATACCCATGGTACATAATTTACTTTACTTAAGAAAAGAATAATGACATGAATCTCAAAAAACTTTTTATTTTCTTTATATCAAATTTTTTATATAAAATCTATCGATATATATTTTTTTATATAAAATTTGCAACGCACTTTGTAGCGTTCGATAGTACTCAATTATTAACCAGCTTCTTTCATAAAAATATATTTCTTGCTAAACAAAAATATCTTGAGGCTCAGATTTTCGATCTTTTAGAAAGAATACATTAATCATTATCTTATCAATGTTTTACAACATCTATATCGATATTTTCTAATATAGCTATTGTATGTCCACCTCGCTTTGAGGGATCTCGATGATCTATTCGAATGTATGCCAACGATATTAATCACAATAATATTCAGCTTTAAATTAGCGAGCTTGATGGCAAACAGTAAGAAAGTAAATAATGTGATTATATATGCAAATTTTATTAATGCAATTAATGTCAGGTAGTCTAATTCTTATTGACCAATAACAAATATAATTGTTATTGGTAAAAAAGATGGGTGTGATTGTGTTTGTAGATAGAGGCCTGTTTTAAAACGATAGAGGACGATTGGTTATCATTAAAAACGGATAGTGAAAAGGCTATTCTGCAACGACATGCTATACATGGTCAATATCTGACGATATTTTATGCAGGTATGTCAAAAAGAAGATAGATTAAGTTTCATTTTGGTAAAATATTCTCTTGGAAAAAAAGTATATAAAAAAATTGCTAGAAAATTGTTAGAAAACTCTTTTCCAGTAACTTGATAAAATCTTTTAGTGGCGCTCTTTGTATTACTCATATATCACTTTTCCAGTCTTTATGATTTCGACGGGATTGCTCTACATGTTCAAGTCAATTGTGTTAATAATGATAGAGGATACATCAAACTCGACTAGATTGGACGCAACGAAACTACCTTTCCGCGTGGAATACGGCTACAGAATAGATCAGTACTTCTATCCAATAATGATTCATTGTTATCTAACTGTATACTCTCATGTGACCGCCACAGTTGCTGCTGATACTTTCTACTTCGCTTTGATTCAACATGCCTGCGGGATGTTCTCGGTTGTCGGGTAAAAATATTAAAAAGAATATTTTAAAAACTGATATTAGGAAACAAACATCATGACCGACATTACAAAAAACATTTTGATATAGAAAAGATCAAAACCGGTTGTCAATTTTTGAATAATTATTTATAGAAAAAAATAGATGTAAAATTTTTAAACATTATATACGTTATAATGCTTATATATTTACATCTCTTGAGTATTTTTAAAAAAGATTACTTGAATACATCATCATATAAATAAGTTTTTAATTTAATTTAATTTTAAATAAAGCTGCAAAAATGTGACAATTAATCTCGTACTTAATATACGTGATATACGTTGTTAGTAACATAGGGTTGGTAACATATTTCACATGGATAAAACTTGAAAAACGCAGATTTATTTTAATATCAGTTCATATGTGAGAAATAATAGTAATTATAGTATTAACGTAAGTAAAATAATAACACTATCCGACAAAATTTAACTTTTCTTTCCTGTGACAATCATGACAAATATTTTTTAGTAAATTCGAAAGCACTAAATTCGAATTCCACCATCGAAAGATTTCTTATAAAATAAATCGAATAATATGAGTCAAAAAGCTTCATTTTTAGTAAGACAGTTTGTATTCACTATTTTTCTAAGAGAGATTATATTCAAAATTCTTTATTACAATAATGATTAATTAACATAAAAAAAATATAGAACATGTCATTTTTATGATTACAAAGAAATTACGATAGGTAATTCTAAGAACTGATAAAACAAAGGAGATTACGGCGAACAAGATGCATAATATGGCAGTATGATCAAAAATTGCTTCAAAATGCTAGTGCTACTTTTATTTTTCTAAAATTTTTTTATTCATGTCAACTGCATTTAGATGTAAAATGCATGCTATTTTACTATTGCGTATCTTCGAGAATATAACTTTGTCTAATTCCGCCATGAAAGGAAATAATAAAAATTTACTCATCAACTTCATTTTTTTAAACGTCATTGCAATATACACAATGCTTTTAGCGCATCAGCAACCTAGTAATAATAACCAGTAAAAATAAGTGAATATCTTGTCATGTATTGATTGAGTTTAAACTTTTAAGAACCAATCTTTATGATCGGTTCCCTGATTGTTTCGGTCCTTCTTAATATCAATTTAAATAAAGTCGATCTAAAAATATAATTTGCCAAGAATATTATCATTTTAGTGGCTTCCAGACACATGCTGGAACATATTGGCGAGAATATTAATGAGAATTTTAATCTGAAGCCCCACAAGATGAATGACAATGATTACAATAAAGCTCTCAGTTGTTTACGCAAGCATCTGCATGTAATAAAGTACGTGTTAATTTTATTAATTTTAATAAAATTGTGTATTTTACGTTCTATTGTTTGTAACTACATTCAAATTTCGCTATAGATTCGCAGAACTAATCGATTCCACGTTTGCCAATATATTCTTGGTTAGCGTTAGTTTGAATATGATCGGTGGCAGTATATGCGGTATTCAGGTACATTCCGATTTCTTTATATTATATTTTACAATGAGAATTATTGCAGAAAAGATAATTTTTTATCTAATGAGTATTAATAATAGTATTTATGTTTTCTGATCTGGATGTTTCTCTTGAATCATTGAAAACTCTTCATATAATAATACAGAAATGATACAAAAGGAAATGTATGTTTCAGGTACTGATGAATCTAAATGACGCGAAAGATATAGTAGCACCCCTCGCTATTTACGTTGCTCAACTCACCCATCTTTTCTTTCAATTTTGGCAAGCTCAATTTTTGTTGGATTACAGCGTCATTCCATATGAATCGATGTAAGAAATGAAATCGTTTTGGGCTCATTCAAGAGCTCTCGTTATCTTTTTGAAACATCAAAATTCCAAAAATCGAAAAGCTGCAAGAACTGTGAACATAAACTTAGCAGTTTTACTGCTATTTATTAATCATGATTTGAATCATAGTTGCAGAGCAAATTGGTATTACACCTCGGAAAGATGCAAAAAACTTTTACTGTTAATCATGAGTAGAACCATATCACCATGCAGAATAACTGCTGGCAAAGTAGCGACTCTATCCATTGAAAGTTTCGGCGTAGTAAATATAACTTTATTATTTAATAGTTTCTCAAGTTTCTTTGCATCTTTAGTCTTAATATATAAATAATGATGTTTCTCTTTAAAGGTTCTGAAAACATCAATATCCTATTTTACGATGCTACGCTCTTTTCATTAACAGTTTCAACGTGTGCAGGCTAGCTTGTTAAAAAAACTCTACAAGCCATATCTACATGTGGATCGTGATACATTTACGTGATTACAATTAATCTGAGTTATTTTAAATGTTAAAGATATCGAAAATATAAAATTTTATGCTAACAAATCTCAAAAATCTTTTTTTCTTATTCACTTTTTTCTTATTCTTAAGAATTATGAACATCAAAGAGAAACATGATTCGCAATAATTGACATAATTGTCTAAGAATAAAATTCTTTTAGACGTAATTTAATCCATAAATTATACTTTTGTGAAGGTCAGAACGATTCAGACATGAACGAATAAAAATATTACTAAAGAAATATCTTAAAAATATTTTTCTTTTAATTTCTAATGTTTGAAAATTATTATTTTATGCTATTATATGCCTCAGTGTGTGTAATTACTTATAAATAAAAATAATAAAAAATAATAAAAATAATAAAAAAATAATAAATTTTATGTAGATTTAAATTTTTAATAAATTAAAGTATGG
>NW_017259238.1:315298-340137 GCF_001594045.1 Atta colombica | reverse complement strand
TATATATATATAAGATACATATAAGTCTTACATATATATGACATTTTATTAAGATATTTATAAAAATATAGCGAAACTGCATTAATGACTCGAAGAGAAAGAGAAATGATAATGTGGCCTTTCACAAATAGATTCAAAAAATTGATTTTTTTTTAAAAATAGTGTTTGATTACAAAATTAACAAAAAAGTAAGACATTTTAGAATGTAAACAAATAAATGTATATACGTACACATAACTTCTGTATATAAGCTGCTCAGTATTAAAAATCTCACTACTAAAATAGTACACATAAATAAATTATAAATTAACAACAATTATAAATTAAGTAGAACTATAATTGATTATCAAATAATTATTTTAATGCGAAAACCTCAAAAAAGAGGCCGTGAATAATCAATATGCACACAGAGTCATATTAGCAAAATGACATGCTATTATTTAAATGTATATAACTCAAAATATATACAATCATCGAATAAAATGTTAAATAACAAACACATACTCAAAAATACATATATTCATATGATAATACGCTCAAGTTTAAAAAAAAAAAATGAGGAAGTAGAGGTAATGCTATCTTAGAAATATTTCGAACTTGAAAACAAAAATGCGTTATAATAAGTGCTGACTAATGGTATATTAGTGTCGTGGTGTAATGGCAAAATGCGAACAAATAATTCTATAAATAACCATTAGAATTCGCTATATATAATAGCGAAAATAAGAGAGGTTATATCTACATTATCCATAATATTGAAGATGCGTTCCGAGTTACATGAAATGCACAATGTATCATTTTATCCTTTTATTAATTGATAAACAACAAGGACGAATGATGCGCTTTATGCGTCATATCACTCTAGGTGATATTATGGCCTTCTCCTCTACTTACGGGTTAATAATTCAATTTATTATCAGCTTTATTCGCACGGCGAGAACTATTGATTCCATTGTACGAGCTATCACTCTTCGCAAAACTGCGATCAAAAGACGGAGTTGTGTAGTAGGAACTTACATTGAAGGGTGATATAATTGTATGTTACGGGAAATAATTGCATAATGTCATAATTACAGTCATGCAATGCTGTGACATAAGGAATTGTTAATAACTATTCCCACAACTTGCCGAGTGACGAGTATTCACAAGAAATTGTCGATAATTTGTAGTCTTAGTGTTCCTGAAAATGGATGAACGAAAGAACATTTGGCAAAGCCGCTTTTATACAGTTCCTAGAGCGTATATGAGCTTAGTAGGAATATGGCCTTATCACAGGTTTCGCTACAGATGTTTTCTTTTTGTACCGATGTTTACGTTTTCCATCACCATTCTTATACCACAAGTACGTCACAAATTGTATCACTTGTCTTTCCTTTTTATCCTCCAACATACATCCAACATACTGGATATATAAATGTATGTTTTATATTATATTTTGTATTATATATTAATTAGATGATAATATATGTTTTAAATATGTTATATACTAATATATATATATATAAATGTAATGCATTCTATAATATTGACGTATAGTTGTTGTATCTTCTAATCGCTGCGGCGGATCTCGACGATGTATTCTCTTGCACACCATCGATGTGGATCACCATAATATTCAGCTTTAAATTAGGGTGGTTAATAATGAACAATAAGAAAGTATGTGACTATCGCATATTCAATGATGTGATTAACAAGAGAGAAATTTTGATGAAAAATTCTTGATGGAAAATTTAAGGATTGAATCTTTTAGCGAATATCTTATATTCTCACAAACTTCTATAAATAGACTGCCGACTTCGCCTCCATGTTTGAAGACAGCGCTGGGCAGCGCCATATTTGTGTTCACTCTCACATGTATAAATCGGATAATAATGCTGTGTTTTCATATAAATTCATGCGATACTCACAAATAGAACGCATACATATGCATATATGAACTGAAACAAGGATAGTTCGGAATTAGGTTTATCAAAAAGAATCAAGGGAGAATGGAGTGGAGAGTATTTCCCTTCTCTGATTGGATCCGCTACTTATAGTGCATTTCTGCAAATGTACATGTGTGTGTATGTATATGTCATACACAATATTAGTGCGGTACAATACTAGTGTATGCAGTATACCGTATGTTCCATCACGCTCCTACCATATCTCCTACTCACTTCAATAGTATACTACAAATGCCGGCTTCCGGGTGAATCCGCTCCATTCTCCCTCAATTCTCTCTGAGGTCTCCCGATTTATCTCTTTTTATATTGAGCAGTCTAGTTATAAAGGTCTGTACCTTAACGTGTAACACGTGTAGTTTTCTTCTTTTTTTTATATAGATGCAATTGAATTTTTAATTTCGGTACTACAATAATCAACATCGCGAAAAATACGGACGCATCTTGTATTTATAGTTGAAGACCTGTCTAAAAACAATAGAGGATGATTGGTTATCATTGAATACAGATGTAGAAAGAAACATTTTACAACGTCACACCGCATACGGACGATATATCACGCTAACATATGGAAGTATGTCATGGGAACTGCTTTAGAAGATATCACATTCTTTTTTTGAAAACCAAGCCAGAGCGATCTAATGCGTACTTTCTACCGATTTAATGCGTATGTCGTGTTTTTAGTCTTCATGCAGTTTGTAGGAATCCTTCTCATCTCAAAGTCGGTCGTGATAATGCTGCTAGAGGATACTTCGGATGCTACGATATCTTCTCTAGTGGCAGAAGCGAAACTGCCTCTTCGCGTGGAATATGGAGAAATGTTAAACCAATATTTATATCCGATAGCGGTACACTGTTATTTAGCCGTATTCTCCCATATCAGCATCACGATCGCAGTTGATTCTTGCTATATCGCTTTGATTCGGCACGCGTGCGGAATGTTCGCGATTGTTGGGTAAGAGTATCATACTCGCGATTAATAATTACAAATTGAAATATGATAAAAAAGATGAACATAAGCGATACCGCGTTCATTCCACTTACATTCTAATACTTCGTCATTCATTTTCGAATCCGCTTCGAACCCAGCCCTGATAAAAAAGTGGCTGGTTTCGATCTTGTCAAGAGTATTATTTTTTGAGCGGCTTTCCAGACACACATTGGAACACATTGGCAAAGACAGCAACGACAATTTCGACCTGAAACCCGACAAGGTAAAAGACGACAATTACAACAAAACTTTGGGGTGTCTGCGCAAGCATCTGCATGTGATACAGTGCGTGTTAATAACTTCATAATGAAATATATTGCACATCTTTAATCTCGTTTAATTGCGTTTAGTTTTTCGCAATTTCACAGATTCGCGGAACTGATTGAGTCTACGTTCACAAATATATTCCTAGTCAGCGTTTGCCTGAACATGATTGGAGGTAGTATGATCGGCATACAGGTATATAAGTTTCTGTTATTTCATAATAAAATTTTCATCAAAGAAAATTATGCAAATGAAAAAAAATCGATTTTTAACAAAAATAATTTATATTTAGCGAAAATTTTTAGAATTTCTGGAATCTATTAAACACGTATATTTCAGGTAGTCTTAAACTTAAATGATGCAAAGGATATCGTAGAACCATTTGCTATTTATATCGCGCAACTCATTCATCTCTTCCTACAATTCTGGCCAGCTCAATTTTTATTAGATTATAGTATCCTTCCTTATGAATCAATGTAAGAACATAATTTCTTTTAATAAAATTTTTTTTTTTGGACATGTAGTTAATAATCTTTCTATAATTTTTAAAAATTTATTTTAGAAACATATATTAGCAATACATTTTTTTTCACTTAGAATTACGCTCAAGTAATCTTGTTCCAAACTGTAGTTGCAGATCAAATTGGTATTACACTTCGGGAAGATGTCGAAAACTTCTTTTTTTAATCATGAATAGGAGTTTGTTACCGTGCAAAATAACTGCTGGTAAGATCGTGCCTTTGACTATTGAAAACTTCGGCAGGGTAAGCCAATTGCATCAATATATTCACTATTTTTATTTTCATAATTTCTTAATTTCTATGTCCAAAAAAAATTTTAATTTCACTCTTTTCAAAGGTTCTAAAAACAATGATGTCTTATTTCACGATGCTACGTTCCTTTAAATGACGACTTCAACTATTTTTCTGCAATTTTTATAAAACTTATGTAGCTATTTACGTATAATTTGCCATGATAGTTTCAGCAAGATTGTGACAGATTTGAGTTAATTTAAAAGTATCAAAAATGATAAAATATTAACGGTAACAAATCTTATATCTTTTCAGTGTCGTTCGTATTACTTACACAATAATGAGTCTTTCTGGTGTTGATTTTTTATTACTTTCCAACTTTTATTTTCTTGGAATTGATTAACGATCTAATGTTACAGTTTTCCATTTGTAATCTCGAATAATACTAGCTAAAAAACTAAAAGTGCGTCAGATACTGACTGGTCATATAACATATTAACATATTAAGAATCGGAATTTTTTGATTATTTATAGTAATGTTTGCGATATGGTGCCTTGTGATCACGGTAAGCGTACTAATTTTCGGGGTAATTAATTATAATCTTAAAATTTTTTTGATAAATTAGTTTTTCACAGTTTTCTATTTTGAATATTTTCTTATTTTCGTTCATTTCTTTTCTCTTTCACTGTTTCCGAGTTTAATTCTAACATTTAAATTCTCGATATAGGGGTGCTCACCATGAATAACTTTTATTCACAGTTTATATATGTTAGTTTGTGTTATCTCTGAGGAAGACTCAAAAGTGAACGGAAACGTGTAAGCGCGTTTAATAAAATGAAGAAGTTTTACGCTTTATAAGTGTATTATTTGCGTGACTTTTCTGCGTGTGACTCCTAGTTATTTCCCCTTATTCTTTTCAATTTCTTTTGATTTATAAATAGTTAATTCGATTTGTTGTACGGACTTATATCTTTTATTACAATAAAAAATTTTAATATATTAAGATAATTAATTGAAATGTAGCGGATGAAAAATTCAGATATTATAAATCAACTATACGTTAATAATTATTATGGTTGGCAAGGCACTTCTTTCATTGTAAAACTAAATTACTATGCCCTGTTCATAAAATTCCTTGGACTAAAATTGAACCCACTCGTAAACAGTGCTTCCTGTACTGTTGTGTCCGACATAAATTTTCTTTCAGATTCTGTCTTTCTTCTTCAGTAACTATTCTGTAACTATTCGATTCTGTAACTATTAATTACAGTTCAGTATAAGTTGTAACATAGTTTTTAATCACGTGTATGTGCGCAATGACAATGAAACTGTTATTAAAAATTACAGATTCGTGATATACGTCTCAAAAATGTAGAAATCGTAGAGCGATACAATCCAATGGAAAATATTTTTTTAAATCGAAGATCTAAAGAAGAATCTGGAAAGCAGGAATTTTCGAAATAATACAGAAAACTGTTTGAAAGTGAATACGATTCCAATCCAAAGAGTTTTTTGAAGGTATCCATTGTGTCTAGTTTTACAATGAAATGCTTTACCAACCATAATAGTTATTAACTTGTTGACTTCAATGTTTGAATTTTTCTTTTACTTTCATTCTACTGCTCTAATATTAAAAGAAAATTATCATACAATTCTTTTTATAATCATTTAAATGGATCCTAAAGACGATTGGTCATATTGAAAATGGCGCTTACAAACGATTTACGAATCATTGACACATCAATATCTCACTCACGTACGCCACACATGCACATAAATTTTCGTATAACAATTTTAATTAGACGCCTAAGTTCAATTTTAAGAATTCCATGCTGTTTCTTCATGCAAATTACTAGTTTAACTATTTTGTAAATACGGATTGCACGGTTTTTATATGAAACAAACGTGATAGCTCTGGAGCGCCATATTGGATTAAGAAATGGTACAGATTTCTACTTCAAAATTTTTTGTCATTCTCAACATAGACTCCTTATGTATTAATGCCCATATTTTAATCCTAAAAAAGGATTTTCGAATCTGTGAAAGAGAAAAAAGTATTTGTTATACAAAAATTGATTTAATCGGTAATACAGACAGCTTTAGTATCTTTGTAGGTACAGTTTGAAAATTTAATTTAGAATACATTATTAATTTATTACGAGAAAGAATGATTGCTATTAAAATTGAACGTATTATTAATATTTTCAAACCTTTAATAAAAACTATTAATATAAAAATATATATTATGTAATGCTTCATTTCAATAATTTTATATAACTTCGATAATTGTATAAATGTGTATAATATCTATGTATACAGAAAATCATTCAGATATCAAATATTGATTTTTTTGTTAATATATAAATGATGTTTTTTTTTATAATATTATATTCATTCCAATAATAAACGTAAAACTATAAAGATGATATTATAGAAATACACACACACACATACACACACACACACACACACACACACACACACACACACACACACACACCCATATATTATATTTTTTTTAATCCTTTACCATAAGGAAATTATTTATGTAAATTTTTTTCTATTACTCACTCATAATAGTTCTTTTAAACTTCTGATTAGTTTAATTTTTATTAAATTAATTTTTATTAGATTATTATTAGACAGCATCCTTCCTTACAAATCAATATAAAAATATAATTTGTTTTAGAAAAATAATTTTTTTGGACATGTGATACACACAATTCATAACTTTTTTACTATTTTTGAAATTTTTACGAACATATATTAATAATAACATAAACATATTTGTCTTCATTATATATTTTAAATAGAGACAATGAGACGATTTGAAAATCACGTATATGTGTAAATTCTTGAAACTACATTTTATTAACATTACTGTATTTTATCAATTTTACTTTAATCTAACATTTCAGCAATTTCAAAGTTTGTAGAAGCTACACTATTAGAGCGTTTCATCATGTCATGAAATTTCATCTTTCTATATTATTAATTACTTTCTGTTATTTATTTTTTCAATCATTTAAAATATATATATAATAATTTCAGAATTCAGTCTTTTCTTTGCGAAGATAAAATTAAAGTTCACTAGAAGCCGAATTCAAAAGCCAGTTCATATAAGGCATGTATTAATATGGAATATCAAAGTAAAAGAAAATATTAAAGAGAAATGATAACTAACGGATTTAAAAATATCAAAGAGAAAGGATTGAAATATAGATGATATTCGCTCGCTTATTCCTCAGTGATCTCAGTGCAATTACGCTGAATAGGAAATAAAAACAATCGCTAAGTAATTTTCTGTAATTTATCGAACATACAGAATAAATAATACAGACTGCAATCTTCTTATTCTGAAAAATGTTCGATACTAAAAATGTTGAATACAATCGACATTACGCTCTTCTCAGATTATATCTGACCATCTCTGGATTGTGGCCATATCATAATTTCCGGAATATCAAAGTAAAAGAAAATGTTAAAGAGAAATGATAACTAACGGATTTAAAAATATCAAAGAGAAAGGACTGAAAGATAGATAATATTCGCTCGCTTATTCCTCAGTGATTTCAGTGCAATTACGATACTGTCGTTGAATAGGAAATAAAAACAATCGATAAGTAATTTTCTGTAGTTTATCAAATATATAGAACAATAGTGATATAGACTGCAATTTTCTTATTCTGAAAAATGTTCGACACTAAAAACATTGAACACAATCGACATTATGCTCTTCTCAGATTATATCTGACCATCTCTGGATTGTGGCCATATCATAATTTCCGCGACAGATGCATTCGTTTTGTGCCGTTCTTTATGTTCTCCATCAGTATTTCAATACCTCAGGTATATACATTAAAAAATTCGCAGAAAAAGGATTCATTTATTTGCTGCAAAGTTATTGATTGTATATTTTTTCCTTTGAATGATCAGAAATAAATTATATCCAAACTTTTATAAATTATATCCAAACTCTTCTAATCAAATGAATAATATTAAAACAATAGGGCTAATGAGAGCTATCACCACAATAATTAGAGAGAGAGAGAGAGAAGGAGAGAGAGAGAGAGAGAGAGAGAAAGAGAGAGCGCAAAAATTGCGTATATTTTTAATATAAGTGTTAATATAAGTTTAATATAATTTCCTACATATATGTACACTCATTGCCCTTTTTTCCAAACTCACATAATTATGAACGAACGTTTCGGCCATTGTTGCTCTCATTAAATCTCACATCATTTTAATATTACTAAGAAAAATGCATCATGAATAGAGAAATATTGTATCATCGGTTAGGAATTTATTTGCGAAATAATTCATTAAAAAGATTGTTTTTATGTAATGATATTTAACATGTATTGATAATTTTAAAATTTTTTTGCGACTTTGTTAACAATGAAAATGACTTAATAATAGTTCAAAACATTTGTTATACACTATTATATCTGATTTTATTATTAAAGCATTCAATTATAAACACATAAGAACCAGCGAATAACTCGTTAATCTTCGATTTCACATTTTAATATTGTTTATTTAAAATATTGAGAGCTCATCATATTTTTTTTATCTCATCATATTTATTTTATATTCTTTTAATTTGATTAATTAAATATTTACACCCGCGCGCACACACATTATAAATTTGTGAAGTATACATGAATAATTTTAATATCAGACGATAGAAAAAAAGAAAAAGGACAGAAACAATTTTCATGTAATGAATCAAAAGTAATTATAAATCCGTGAATGTGTGAAATTAAAATAAGTAAATATATGTATATGTATATAATATTTTCTATTACAAGGTAAGCCAGGTCATAAGCTCCACATTTTTTAAAATTGGCACTGTAATTTTCCAAGATTAACGAAACAAACATTGTTATGTATTATATTTGATTCCTCTACAATAACTTCATATTTTTAGCGAAAATATAAAACAACAAATGAGACATTTCTAAAAGAAATGTAGGAAAATGACTCTTCGTGAAATTGTCCGGGATATATAAGCCTCATGTTACAGAAATGCAAGAAAATCACTTTTTAAATCTTTTTTCATACAAAAACTCATTCAAGGAACATAATTATTTATTTTTTTACTGTGTGGGAGATTACAAAAAAAATGTTTCTTTAAGAACACTATAAAAAAGAAAAAATGTAGGAATTTTTATTTTTTCAGTGAATAGTCACTGATTATCTAGTAGCATACTTGACACTGGATAATTAGCAAAGTTTAACTAAGTTTACCGGAGGTGTACCTTTCAACAAGCGACACAAATATATCGCTATATCTTATTGTTCGTCCATATTAAACAAGAATGAGATGATCACTGAATCTTGTTAGAAGGCACACTAAGAAAGAAAGATAATTTGAGCATTGTATACTTAAAATATTAATATTTGTTAATTTCAATCTTTAATACCATATTCATTAAATTTATACATTAAAACAAGATTAATTAGATCATATAACAAAGCTAGGTTAGAGATCTCATATTATATTTCATTCACTGTTATTAGAGTCATATTTGACACTGATATCGGTGATTATCCACTTTCAGATTTAGAGATCAGATTTAGAGAGTACCTACAATGAGTGAGTTCACCACAACTCATAACTTCGGTGGGGCTTATATTACAAAAGATGAGGCTAATGCTGATTCTACAAGATTCTGTAGTCGAAAGTCTTATACCTGATTCTACAATGAGTTGGTAGTCAGAAGTTTTATACTCGTATTTATAGTCAGGCCTTATATTTAAGACTTAAATTTATCTTTAGATACTCTATGAATCATTTCATTGGCTGCTGAGCATCTAAACATAAATATAAGGAAGCCTTAACTACAAAATCTGACTATGAATACGAATATTAGTCTTGATCGATGAAGTTGGCCAATGAGCCTTAGTCGTACAAGTTGGTTATTGATCAACTTCACCGATAAGCTTTAGGACTACCGACTCATTGTAGAATCAGCGTTAGCTTTAACTGGTCAAGTTGGCCAATCAGCGTTAGACATACAAGTTGACTATTGGTCAACTTCACTTAGATTCAATAAGACTTAGGATTATCGATTACCCATTGTAGAATCAGCATTATGTCTCGTTTGTATAGGGACTGCGCGAAACCTTGTAGTTTTTCAAGATTAACTTGAAAAATTGTCCAACACGGAAATGCCTTCTAAAACATTCCCATGATTAGATGTAATAACATAGCCACAGAAATATGCGAAAGAGAAACAACTTCTTGCACTTACCTAGTTCAACATATATACGTCACAACACTGCTCTAAACAGAACGGCACTGCAAATGACCGGATAACACACAAAATAAGGAAGATGGGGCTTATAACCTAACAGGATCTAAAACCCGAATTTACTTTATATCTTTTTGATTATAAATTATACAAAACTAATTTCAACAACTTCATTACGTTTCATTTTACTGATTCCAATGTAGGTACTTTATTTACTAATTGGATCTGTAACTCTCGATGACGTGTTCGAGAGTATACCACCTCTAATTATCAGTACATTATTCAGCTTTAAAATAGTAATTATAATGTTAAATAGCAAGAAAGTAAGTGATGAATTTTCGGCCTTGCATTAACATTGGACTTTTATACGAAAAAATGTTACAATGGCAAGAAATATGGCATGTGTTTAGGTAAAGATTTGTCTTAATACAATACAAAAGGACTGGCAATCAGTAAATACAGATGTAGAAAAAATTATTTTGCAACAGCATACAAGATATGGACAGTATCTGGCGACATTTTATGCAGGTATATAATAGAAACTTATGACAACTTCTTAAACATACTTATATATAAGTGCGCATTTTGGATCATATTCTTAGCGATCTTCTAAAATATTGTTATTGCATCTATAAAAAAATATTTCTTAAAGAATATACTTACTGTGAAAAAAATCGATACTTTAAACATATTTAAACGTATGGCTTAAAGATCTTTCTACGAATATCGTTTATTCTAGTTTTTGTGCACACAATGACGACCCTTTTCATGCTTAAACCAATCATAGTGAATCTGATTACGGATGATATTTCCAATACGACAAAATCTTCTATACCAATTGCATCGAGATTACCTTTTAATGTTGAATACGGCGAAAAATTCAATCAATATATATATCCGATAGCACTGCATAATTATATTTCCGTGTTCGTTCACACGTTCGCCACAATCGCGGTTGATGGGTTGTACTATGTTTTAATTCAACATGCTTGTGGAATGTTCTCGATCATAGGGTAATATAAGTTCTTTTTTTATCATTAAAAAATAACAATACTCTTCTTAAATTGCTATCAATTTTTTCGATGATTTATTATATAAAATCTGAATTTGTTAAAAGCATCGGTATTTTTCATAACATTATAGAAATGCACTGGAGAACATTGGAAAAAATAACGCGAATGATTTCAATGCGAAATCAGACAAGATTAAAGACAACAATTATAGCAAAACTTTACACTTTTGTTTGCGTAGACATCTCAATGTGATAGAGTATGTATAAAGAAATAATGATAACCATTTCTATCGTTAAATAATATTTACATATTAATTTACATATAATCGTTTAGTGTTCTCATTTCACAGATTTGCGGAAAATATCGAAGCAATATTTACGAAGATATTTCTGATAAATCTTAATTTAAATATGATCTGTGGCAGTGCAGCTGGTGTTCAAGTATATATCAACTTTTCTTTTTTATTTTATAAATAATTTTGAAATTTTTACCAGGTATATAAGCTTAAATTCCGCTGTTTGCTCATAGGTGACATTAGTGAGCGTACAAAGCTACCCTGGGCACACAACAAACTTTTTTTTATGTTTGACATCTGTCAACATTAACCAGCACATCAGCAATTTCATACAACACATACATTTTTTCTTTCGTAATCATGTCTAGGTTTTTGCTAAAAAAAAAGCATATGCGGGAAGCTTTGCTTTTCTGTTTCAAGAAATCGGCTGTCGAATCGCATCGAATGCTTGTGGAAACCTATGGCGACAATGTTTTATCGAAAACAACGTGCAGAGATTGGTTTCGCCGGTTCAATGACGACCTGAGTGACAAGAAGCGTGAAAATCGGCCCAGGAAGGTTGAGGATTGTCAATTGCAGGCTCTTTTGGACCAGGACGATACGCAATCGCAAAAAATGCTAGCCGAGCAATTGGGTATTTCTCAACCAGCCATTTCCATGCGGCTACATGCCATGGGGAAGGTTCAAAAGATCGGAAAATGAGTGCCACATGAACTGAACGATAGGTAGATGGAGCGACGCCAAAACACATGCTAAATTCTGCTTGCCAGACAAAAAAGAAAGTCGTTCCTGCATCGGATTGTGACAGGCGATAAAAAGTGGATCTATTTTCAGAATCCTAAACGCAAGAAATCTTGGGTTGATCCCGCCCAACCATCAACATCTTCCTCAAGACCAAATCGCTTCGGACGGAAGACCATGCTGTGCGTTTGGTGGGATCAGGAGGGTGCCATCTACGAGCTGTTAAAACCTGGTGAAACTGTTAATGCTTACCGCTACCACCAACAACTGATCAAATTGCACCGTGCTCTGCGTGAAAAAAGGCCGCATTATCAGAAAAGACATGACAAGCTGATTTTCCTCCACGACAACGCACCATCGCATACGTCAACAATGGTCCAAAACTACTTGGAGACACTCAACTGAGAAGTGCTACCCCATTCCGCTTTCTCACCAGACCTGGCATCTTCTGACTATCACCTGTTTTCGTCGATGGGCCACGCGCTCGCTGAGCGGCACTTCGATTCTTACGAAGACGTCCGAAAATGGCTTGATGAGTGGTTTGCCTCGAAAGATGAGGAATTTTTTTGGCGTGGTATACACAAATCCGAAAGATGGGAAAAATGTATAGTTAGCGAGGGCAAGTACTTCAAATAAATTTGTTTTTACTTCCTAGGAAAAAAAAAATGTGTTTTTCTGACTAAAAAACAGCGGATTTAAGCTTATACACCCGGTATTATATATATTTTAACAACAAAAAATTATCAAAGAAAAATAATTTCCAGTGTTTATCTTCAATCAGGATAAATTTGACCAATACAACAACAAAAAGAAAAGGAAAATAAGATAAATGTTCATTTCAGGTGTTAATGAATTTAAAGAGGAATACAAGTGACATCGCCGTACCCATAATTATGTATACCGGACAATTCATCCATTTGTTTCTCCATTTCTGGAATGCACAATTTTTACTTGATTATAGCGGTCTGCCATATAAATCTATGTAAGAATGCAAGTTAATTCAAGTCTAGTCCTTCATAATTTAATTATCATTTTTTTTGGATTTTTTTCCTTTCTTTAGCCATCTAGAAAGGTTAGTATTGAAATATACAGAGTGTTTGATAAATAATGATAAAACTTTCGCAAGATAGAGATAGAGCGAACTAAATTAAGTCAAAAACTCCAGTACCATTTTGCAATAGTTAAGATATTAATGGCTAAAAATCGCAAAATATTAATTTTCAATAATTTTTTAATCAAATACTTTCAACTTTATAGCAAGAGACAAAAATTGTTTATTTTCTTCTCATAGAGCTCTAAGAATTTTTTTAGAATTTTTAGAATTTTTATCAACTTTTTTAGTACTGTATTTTCTTATTTTTACCAACACGAGAAAATACGGTATTAAAAAATTCTAAAAAAATTCTAAACAAATGTTTAGAGTCTATAAAAAAAATAATCAATTTTTGTATTTTACTATTTTTCTGTAAAGTTGATAGTATTTAAGTAAAAAATGATTGAAGATCAATATTCGGCACTTTTTAGTACTTAATATCTCGAAATTAATTATTGCGAAAATTGTAAAAGGTAGCAGACTTTTCGACTCATAATCAGTTTAGCCATTCTGTCTTTATGCGAGAGTTTATTGTCATATCAATTGTCTTATCAAAGACCTTGTATTGTTTTTTATACTTTACAATTGCCACAAATAATTTTGCGCTAATAACTTTTTTAATTTTAATGTTTGCAATTCCTTCATATATGTAACATATACAAGAAGAATGAAAAGACAAATTATAGTTTCCTATATTGAATGTCAAAATATAGACTTAATAGAAACACAAATACTTACAATTAGTATTCAATATTAATGTCAATTTCAATATTAATGTAAAGATTTATCATTATTATTTTAATATTTATTTTATTTCGAATAATAGCTGCAGAGCGAATTGGTACTATACTTCACAAAAATGTCAAAAATTTCTTCTCCTGATCATGAATAGAACGACGATACCATGCAAAATCACCGCCGGCAAAATAGTGATTCTATCTATTGAAAGCTTCGCTACGGTAAGTATAAAATATATTATAAATATATTCTATTCCTGTATTTTCAATTATTTTGTTGTATTTATTTTATTGTATTTATTTCTTAAAGGTTTTAAAAACGTCTATATCTTATCTCACTATGTTTCGTTCTCTCCAGTGATGATTTGGCGCATGAATAATTTATTCAAAAATAATTTATTTAAAACTGTCTAAGTTGAAATACTCTTTAATAGAATAAGAATTGTATGTATTATTAAATACTTTTATTTCTTTCAATAATTCCTAATATTTTTCTTCAATTTTATAACAATTAAAATATAAATATTATATGTGTAAAAATAAATGCATACATTTCTTCACAATAAAAAGCATTATCCTTTCCTCCAAATAGATATATTATAACCTTTCACAATATCTAGAAGTTTACTTATGTATAACATAGTTCACTTAAATTAAAAATTTTGAATTTTTCACTTATTTTTGATGAGACGAAAAAATGTTTTCGAAACATGAAAGTGAACGGTTTCGAAAAGAACATATTTTGATCACTGATTTTTTTATAGGTAGAACAGTTAAAAAGATATTAAGATTACCTTCATTTTTTAATATTATGTTATAATTTTTAAATATTATGTTAATTTTCTTTTAAATATGATTTCACTTATTATTTCGCATACAGAAGTATTAAGATAAAGAGCTATCGAAAGGACAAAATGTTTTATACATTATTCTAGCACATATTGACACGAAATATTAAATATCTCATAAACGCTTCGCTTGGTGACGACCGTACGCAAAATAAAGCAAGTATCGTTGATATAATTCGTATTCCTAATATTTCTAAGAATGAGCAAAAGGACATATTGCAAAGTCGGTATTATACTATCCCTAGATTATACATGACATTAGCAGGATTGTGGCCATATCATCCAATTCGCAATAAATATCTGCATTTTATATCAACATTTACGATCTTTCGATCATTCTTATATCCATGGTACATAATTTATTTTACTTAAGAAAAGAATAATGACATGAATCTCAGAGAGAAACTTTTTCTTTCTATCAAATTTTTTATATAAAATGTATCGATATATGTTTTTTTATATAAAATTTGCAACGCTCTTTGTAGCGTTCGATAGTACTTAATTATTAACCAGCTCCTTTCATAAAAATATATTTCTTGCTAAAATATTTTTAGGCTCAGATTTTCTATCTTTTAGAAAAAATACATTAATCATTATTTCATCAATGTTTTACAACATCTATATCAACATTTTCTAATATAGCTATTGTACGTTCACATCGCTTTGACGGATTTCGATGATCTATTCGAATGTATGCCAACGATATTAATCACAATAATATTCAGCTTTAAACTAGCGAGCTTGATGGCAAACAGTAAGAAAGTAAATAATGTGATTATATATGCAAATTTTTTTAATGTGATTAACGTCACGTAATCTAATTCTTACTGGCCAATAACAAATATCGTATTATATTGTTATCGTAAAAAAGAAAGATATGTGTAGATAGAGGCCTGTCTTAAAACGATAGAGGACGATTGGTTATCATTAAAAACGGATAGTAAAAAGGCTATTTTGCAACGACATACTATACATGGTCAATACCTGACGATATTTTATGTAGGTGCGTCAAAAAGAAAATAGATTAAGTTTCGTTTTGATAAATATTCTCTTGGAAAAAAAGTATATAAAAAAATTGAAAATTTGCTAGAAAACTCTTTTCCAGTAACTTGATAACATCTTTCAGCGACGCTCTTTACTTTGTATTACTCATATGTTTCCAATCTTTATGATTTCGACAGCATTGCTCTATATGTTAAAGTCAATTAATAATGATAGAGGATACATCAAACTCGACTAGATTGGTCACAACGAAACTATCTTTCCATGTGGAATACGGCTACAGAATAGATCAGTACTTCTATCCGATAGTGATTCATTGTTATCTAACTATATACTGCCATGATTGCTGCTGATATCTTCTATTTCGCTTTGATTCAACATGGCTGCGGGATGTTTTCGGTTATCAGATAAAAATATCAGGAAGAATATTTTAAAAAACTGATAATAGAAAACAAATGTCACGGATACAAAACGTAACAGATACAAAAAACACTTTGATATAGAAAAGATATAAGTTTCTAATTTTAAATGAAGCTGCAAAAATGTGACAACGTATGACAATTAATCTCGTTTAGGGTTAATTGTCATACGTTGTTAATAACATAGGGTTGATGACAAATTTTACATGGATAAAACATAAAAAAACGCAGATTTATTTTAATATCAGTTCATATATGAAAATAATAGTAATTATAGCATTAATGTAAGTAAAATAATAACATTGTCCGACAAAATTTGACTTTCTTTTCCTGTGGCGATAATGACAAATATTTTTTAGTAAATTCGAAATCACTAAATTCAAATCCACTAGCGAAAGATGTCCATTACGTCGGATTTCTTATAAAATAAATCGAATAATATGAACCAAAAATAGCTATATTTTATCATTTTTAGTAAGACAGTTTGTATTCACAATTTTTCTAAGAGAGATTATATTCAAAATTTTATTACAATAATGGTTAATTAACAAAAAAAAATATGGGACATGTCATTTTTATTACAAAGAAATTGCGATTGGTAATGCTAAAAACTGACAAAACGAAGAAAATCATGGCGGACAAGATATAGCATAAGATGGCGGTATCAATCAAAAATTGCCTCTAAATACTAGAGCGACTTTTATTTTTCTAAAATTTTTTATTCATGTCAACTGCATTTAGATGCAAAATGCATGCATGCTATTTTATTATTGCACATCTTTCAGAATACAACCTTGTCTAATTCCGCCATGGAAGGAGATAACAAAAATTTACTCACCAACTTCATTTTTTTAAAGGTCATTGCAATATACACGATGCTTTTAGCGCAATAGCAATCTAGTAATAATAACCAGTAAAAATAAGTGAATGTCTTGTCATGTATTAATTGAGTTTAAACTTTTAAGTATCAATCTTTATGACACAATCGGCTCCGGTCTTTCCTTGCTTGTTTCGATCCTTCTTAATTTCAATTTAAAGTCGATCTGAAAACGTAATTTGCCAAGAACATTATCATTTTAGTGACTTCCAGACATGCTGGAACATATTGGCGAGAATATTAATGAGAATTTTCATCTGAAGTCCCACAAGATGAATGACAATGATTACAACAAAGCTCTCAGTTGCAAGCATCTGCATGTAATAAAATACGCGTTATTTTTATCAATTTTAATAATGTGTATTTTACGTTCTATTATCTGTAACTGCATTCAAATTTCGCTGTAGATTCGCAGAACTGACCGATTCCACATTTGCCAATATATTCTTGGTTAGCGTTAGTTTGAATATGATCGGTAACAATATATGATATTCAAGTATGTTCAAGTATGTTTCGATTTCTTTATGTTAAACTTTACAATAAGGATTATTGCAAAAAAGATAATTTTTTATCTAATGAGTATTAATAATAGTATTTATGTCTTCTGATCTGGATTTTTTTCTCTTGAATCATTGAAAACTCTGCATATAATACGAAAATGGTACAAAAGAAAATGTATATTTCGGATACTGATGAATCTAAATGACGCGAAAGACATACCACCCCTCGCTATTTACGTTTCTCAACTCACCCATCTTTTCTTTCAATTTTAGCGAGCTCAATTTTTATTGGATTACAGCGTCGATCCATATGAATCGATGTAAGAAATGAAATCCTTTTAGGCTCGTTCAAGAGCTCTCTTATTTTTTTGAAACATCAACATTCTAAAAATCGAAAAGTTGCAAGAATTGTGAACATAAACTTTTCAGTTTTATTGTTATTTATTAATCATTATTTGAATCATAGTTGCAGGACAAATTGATATTACACCTCGGAAAGATGCAAAAAACTTTTAATCTGCTAATCATGAATAGAACCATATCACCATGCAGAATAATAGCTGGCGAGTCTATCCATTGAAAGTTTCTGCGTGGTAAATATAATTTTATTATTTGATAATTTTTCAAGTTTCCTTGCATCTTCATATATAAATCTTAATATATAAATAATGATGTTCCTCTTTAAAGGTTCTGAAAATATCATTGTTCTATTTTATGATGCTGCGCTCTTTCCATTAACAGTTTCAACGTGCGTGTGCAGGCTAGCTTGTTAAAAAAACTCTATAAGCCATATCTGCACGTGGATCATCGTGATACATTTACGTGATTACAATTAATCTGAGTTATTTTAATTGTTAAAGATATCGAAAATATAAAATTCTATGCTAACAAAATTAATTCTATGCTAACTTCTTTTTTCTTATCACTTAAGAATTATGAACACCAAAGAGAAACGCTACATGACTTCTTTCGCAATATATTGACATAATTGTCTAAGAATAAAATTCTTTTAGACATAAATTATACTTTTGTGAAAGTCAGAGCAATTCAGACATGAACGAATGAAAATATTGCTAAAGGAATATTTTAAAAATATAGATTTTTCTTTTAATTTCTAATGTTTGAAAATTATTATTTTATGCTTTTGCCTCAGTGTATGTAATTACTTACAAATAAAAATAATAAATTTTATGTAGATTTAAATTTTTAATAAATTAAAGTATAGATCAAATTAATCTTCATGCGAAAACTTATATACCTACATAAGTAGAGGAGATAGTGGTATATTAGAGCTCCTATTTAGATTTTATACAATAACTTGGTTAATAATCAAAATGGAAATTTAAAACTTAACAATTACGTCAAAGTGTTGTTCAATCGATTCTAAACTCAAAGTTACGAAACATTTATTATATAAGATATTTATAAAAATTTTATTAAGATATTTATAAAAATTTTATTAAGATATTTATAAAAATATAGCGACACTGCATTAATGATTCAAAGAGAAACAGAAATGGTAATGTGGCCTTTCAAAAATAGATTCAAAAAATTGATTTTGTTTTAAAAAAAGTAGTGTTTGATTACAAAATTAACAAAAAAGTAAGATATTTTAGAATGTATACAAATAAATGTATATACGTACACATAACTTCTGTATATAAGCTGCTGAGTACTAAAAATCTCTCTACTAAAATAGTACATGTAAATAAACTATAAATTAATATAATAGTAGAACTATAATTGATTATCAAATAATTACTTTAATACGAAAACCTCGAAAAAAAGGACGTGAATAATCAAAATGCATAGAGAGTCACATTAGCAAAATGACATGCTATTATTTAAATTTGCGTAACTCAAAATATATACAGTCGAATAAAATGTTAAATAGCAAACAATATACTCAAAAATACATATATTCATGTGATAATACGCTCAAATTTTAAAAAAAAAATGAGGAAGTAGATGTAATTAAATGTTAAAATGTACCTTAGAAATATTTCGAACTTGAAAACAAAAAAAAATGCGTGAAAATGCTGACTATTCAGTATATATTAGAGTGATGTAATGGCGAAATGCAAACAAATAATTTCATAAATAATCATTAGGATTCGCCATATGTAATAGCGAAAATAAGAGAAGTCACAATATCTACATTAGCCATAATACTAAAAGTGCGTTCCGTGTTATGCATGAAAAGCACGATGTATCGTTTTAGCCTTTTTATTAATTGATAAATAACAAGGACAAATGATGCATCATGCGCTTCATGCGTAAATCGGAACGCATTCTAGGTGGTATTATGGCCTTCTCCTCTATTTATGGGTTAATAATTCAATTTATTATCAGCTTTATTCGATGCACGACGAGAACACTATTGATTTCATTATACCGAATTATCACTTTCCGCGAAACTGCGATCGAAAGACGCAATTGTGTAGTAGGAACTTACATTGAAGGGTGATATAATTGTATGTCACGGGAAATAATTGCATAATGTCATAATTACAGTCGTGCAATGCTGTGACATTAGGAATTGATAATAACTATTCCCGCAACTTGTCGAGTGACGAATATTCACAAGAAATCGTCGATAATTCGTAGGCTTAGTGTTTCTGGACGAAAGAACATTTAGCAAAGTCGCTTTTTACAGTTTCTAAAGCGTATATGAGCTTAGTAAGAATATGGCCTTATCACAGATTTCGTGACAGATGTTTTCTTTTTGTGCCGATGTTTACGTTTTCCATCACCATTCTTATACCACAAGTACGTGACTACAAATTGTCTTTCCTTTTTATCCTCCAACATACATCTGGATATATTAATGTATATTTTATACTATATTTTATATTATATATTAATTAGATGATAATATATGTTTTATATATATATATATATATATATAAATATAATGCATTCTATAATATTGACGTATAGTTATTAAATCTTCTAATCGCCGCGGCGAATCTCGACTCTCAAATGTATTCTCTTGCACACCATCGATGTGGATCACCATAATATTCAGCTTTAAATTAAGTTGGTGAATAATGAACAATAAGCAAATATGTAATTATCGCATATTATATAACTATCGCATATTCAATGATGAGATTAAGAAAGAAATTTTGATCGAAAATTCTTGATGGAAAATTTAAGGATTGAATCTTTTAGCGAATATGTTATATTCTCACAAACTTCTACCATATAAATAGACTGCCGATTTCGCCTCCATGTAAAGGCAGCGCTGGACAGCGCCATATTTGTGTTTCACTCCCACGTGTATAAATCACATGGATAATAACGCTAGTATTTTCATATAAATTCACGCGATACTCAACACAAACAGAACGCATACATATGCATATATGAACTGAAACTCGGAATTAAGTTTATCAAAAGAATCAAGGAAGAATGGAGTGAAGAATATTTCCCTTCTCTGATTGGATCCACTATTTATAGTGCATTTCTGCAAATGTACACATACACAGTACTAATGCGGTACAATACTATTGTGTGCAGCATCATTTCATCACGCTCCTACCATATCTCTTACTCACTTCAACAATGCACTACAAATGGCGGCTTCTGGGTGAATCCGTTCCACTCTCCCTCAAATCTCTCTGAGGTTTATCTCCCGATTTATCTCTTTTTATATTGAGCAGTCTAATTATAAAGATTCGCATATTCTGTGTAACACATGTAGTTTTTTCTTTTTTTTTATATAAGTGCAATTAAATTTTTAATTTCGGTACTACAATAATCAACATCACGAAAAACACGGACGCACCTTGTATTTATAGTTGAAGACCTGTTTAAAAACAATAGAGGATGATTAGTTATCGTAGAATACGGATGTAGAAAGAAACATTTTACAACGTCACATCACATACAGACGACGCTACATATGTACCACGCTACATATGGAAGTATGTCATGGAAACTGCTTTAGAAGATATCACATTCTTTTTTTGAAAACCAAGTCAAAGTGATCTAATGCTCTGTCTTTCACTCTTTCCGAGTTTAATTCTAACATTTAAATTCACGATATAGGGGCTGCTTACCAGGATAACTTTTATTCATAGTTTATATATGTTAATTTGTATTGTCTCTGGAGGAAGGCTCAAAAGTGAGCCGAAACATATAAGCGTTTAATAGAATAAAGAAGTTTTACGCTTTATAAGTGTATTATTTGCGTGACTCTTCTGTGTACTCCTAGTTATTCCTCCTTATTCTTTCTAATTTTTTTTGATTAAGGAGTTTGTTAGTTTGATTTGTTGTACGGACTTATGTCTTTTATTACAATAAAAAATTTTAATATATTAGGATTTGGATAATAGTTAATTGACATGTAGCGGATGAAAAATTCCGATATTATAAATCAATAATATGTTAATAATTATTATGATTGGCAAGGCACTTTTTCCATTGTAAAACTAAATTACTATGCCCTGTTCATAAACTTCCTTGGACTAAAATTGAACCCACTCGTAAACAGTGCTTCCTGCATTGTTATATCCGACACAATTTTAACATAAATTTTCTGTCAGATTCTTCTTCAATACCCCAATTCTATAACTTTTAACAATAATTCAATATAAGTGAACCAAACTGTTGTTAAAAATTACTAATTCGCGATAGGTCTCTAAAAATATAGAAATCGCAAAGCGATACAATTCCAATGGAAAATACTGAAACTTGGCCTGGAGTTCAGACTTGTTTCGAAGCGATTTTTACGTGTATTTGTCTTCGAAGATCTAAAGAAGAATCTGGAAAGCAGAAATTTTTATCGAAATAATACAGAAAACTGTTTGAAAGTGTTTGAAAGAATACGATTCTAATCCAAAGAGTTTAATGAACAGGATATCCGTCGTGTCATCTAGTTTTACAATGAAACAAATGCTTTACCAACCATGGTAGTTATTAACTTGTTGATTTCAATGTTTGAATTTTCTATTACTTTCATTCGACTGCTCTAATTAAAAGAAAATCATCAATTCTTTTTATAATAATCATTTAAATGGATCCTAAAAACGATTAATCATATTAAAAACTTACGAACGAGTCATTCACATCAATATCTTACTCACGTATGCCACACATGCACATAAATTTTCGTATAACAATTTTAATTAGACGTCTAAGTTCAATTTTAAGAACTCCACGCTGTTTCTTCATACAAATTACTAATTTGTGGACTATTATTTCGTAAATACGGGTTATACGATTTTATATGATGCAAATGCTACAGCTCTGGAGCGTCATATTGGACTAAGAAATGATAAAGATTTCTACTTCGAAATGTTTTGTCATTCTCAGCATAGACTCCTTATAGATGTATTAATGCGCATATTTTAATCCTGAAAAAAGATTTTGGAATCTGTGAAAGAGAAAAAAGTATTTGTTATACAAAAATTATATGATTTAATCGGTAATACAGACAGTTTTAGTATCTTTGTAGTTACAGTTTAAAAATTTAATCTAGAATATATTATTAATTTATTAGGAGAAAGAATGATTGCTATTAAAATTGAACGTATTATTAATTATTTTCAAACTTTTAGTAATAAAAACTATTGATATAAAAATATATATTATGTAATGTTTCATTTCAATAATTTTATATAATTGATAACTTCGATAATTGTGTGAATGTGTATAATATCTATGTATACAAAAAATCATTCAGATACCAAATATTTTTTTGTTTTCTAGAAATGATGTTTTCTTTTATAGTATTACATTCATTCCAATAAGGAACTATAAAGATGATATTATAAAAATATATATACATATATATATACACACACACACACACACGCGCGCGCGCGCGCGCACACATGTATTAATCCATGTATTATTTTTTTTAATTCTTTATCCTTTATCTCCATAAATAATCTTTATCTCCATAAGGAAATTATTTATGTAAATTTTTTTTCTATTACTCACAATAGTTCTTTTAAAGGTCTGATTAGTTAATTTTTAGATTATTATTAGACAGCATCCTTCCTTACGAATCAATTTAAGAATATAATTTATTTTAGAAAAGTAATTTTTTGGATACGCAATTACTTTCTTACTATTTTTGAATTTTTTACGAACATATATTAATGATAAACATATTTGTCTTTATTATATATTTTAAATAGAGACAATGAGACGTGATTTGAAAATCACATATATGTGTAAATTCTTGAAACTACATTTTATTAACATTACTGTATTTTATCAATTTTACTTTAATCTAACATTTCAGCAAAGTTTGTAGAAGCTACACTATTAGAGCACTATTTCATCATGTCATGAAATAACATTTCATCTTTCTATATTATTAATTACTTTCTGTTATTTATTTTTTCAATCATTTAAAATATATATATATAATAATTTCAAAGTTCATTCTTTCCTTGGTGAAGATAAAATAAAAGTGTTCACTAGAATTCGAATTCAAAAGCCAGTTCACATAAGACACATATTAATATGGAAAATCAAAATAGAAAGAAAATGTCAAAGAGAAATGATAACTAATGGATTTAAAAATATCAAAGAGAAAGGATTGAAATATAGACAATATTCGCTAGCTTATTCCTCTGTGCAATTACGATACTGTCGCTGAATAGGAAATAAAAATGAAATCAATAAGTAATTTTCTGTAGTCTATCGAATATATAGAACAGTAGATGCAGACTGCAATCTTCTTATTCTGAAAAATGTTCGACACTAAAAAGGTTGAACACAATCGACATTACGCTCTTCTCAGATTATATCTGACCATCTCTGGATTGTGGCCATATCATAATTTCCGTGACAGATGTATTCGCTTTGTGCCATTCTTTGTGTTCTCCTTCAGTATAGCAATACCTCAGGTATACATTAAATAATTCGCAGAAAAAGGATTCATTTATTTGCTGCAAAATTATTGATTGTATATTTTTTCTTTGAATGATCAGAAATATATTTATATCCAACGAACCTTACTAATCAAATGAATAATATTAAAACGATATGATAGGGTTAACGAGAGCTATCACCACAGTAATTTTAGAGAGAGAGAGAGAGAGAGAGAGAGAGAGAGAGAGAGAGAGAGAGAGAGAGAGAGAGAGAGA
>NW_017259238.1:309174-315034 GCF_001594045.1 Atta colombica | reverse complement strand
ATTACGTACTATTAATAAAAATTGTTTTTTAAAAATAATAACTTTTTAATGAATAATGAGCGACAAATAAGATCAATGAACTTCCTTGAAAATCAAGGTCAACATCAAGATCAGTGAGACGTTATTTGGGCTGTGTAATGGTAAACTTTTACTCAAAGCTCAAATACACAAACTCACGCGCATACACACATATACACGCGCATACGCGCATGCACACATATATATTTATATATATATATATATATACACTCACTGCCCTTTTCTCCAACTCACATAATTATAAATGAACGTTTCGGCCATTGCTCTCATTAACCCTCATTCATCATTTTAATATTACTAAGAAAAATTGTATCATGAATGAAGAAATATTGTATCATCGGTTAGGAATTATTTGCGAAATAATTCGTTAAAAAGATCGTTTTTATGTAATGACGTTTAACACGTATTGATAATTTTAAAATTTTGTTGCGACTTTGTTAACATTGAAAATAATTTAATAATAGATCGAAACATTTGTTATGTATTATTATATCAGATTTTATTATTAAAGTTTTCAATTATAAGCACACAAAAATCAGCGAATAACTCGTTAATCTTCGATTTCACATACATTTTAATATTGTTTATTTAAAATGAGAGCCATTATATTTTTTTAATTCTTTCATTCTTTTAATTTGATTAATTAAATATTTACACGCGCGCACACACATTATATAATAAATTTTTGAATACATGAATAACTTTAATACAATCAGAAGGTAAAAAAAAAGGTAAAAAAAAAGAAAAAGGACAGACAAAATCAATTTTCATATAATTAATCCAAAGTAATTGTAAATCCGTGAATGTGTGAAATTAAAAGTAAATATATGTATATAATATTTTTTATTATAGGGTAAACTAGATCATAAGCTCCACATTTTTTTCAATTGGCACTGTAACTTCCCGAAGATGTAGATTAACGAAATAAATTGTTACGTATTATATTTGATTTCCATAATAATTTCATAGGTTTTTTAAAAAAAATATAAAACAACAAATAACTAAAGATTTCTAAAAGAAATGTAGGAAAACGATTCTTCGTGAAACTCTTCGTGAAAATCTTCATCCAGGATATGTAAGCCCCATGTTATAAAAATGCAAGGAAATCACTTTTTCAACCTTTTTTCATACAAAAACTCATTCAAGGAATATAATTATTTATTTTCTTATTCTGTGGGAGATTACAAAAAAAAGTTTTTGAATAACCACTATAAAAAAAGAAAAAATGTAGGAATTTTTAATTTTTTGCATGAATAATCGCTGATTACCTAGTAGCATACTGGATAATCGACGAGGTTTAACTGATCATAAGTGTACCTTCCAACAAGCGACACAATATGCATCGCTATATTCTTATTGTTCGCCCATATTAAACAAAGATGAGATAATCACTGTACCGTATTGCTTATTGAAAGACAACTAAGAAAGAAAGATAAACATTATATAAAATATTGATATTTGCATGTTAATTTCAATCTTTAATACCATATTCATTGAATTTATACTAAAACAAGATTAGTTAGATCACGTAATAAAGCTAAGTTAAAGATCTCATATTTCATTCACTGATTACCAGTGTCATATTTAGCTGATATCAATGATTATCCATTTTCAGATTTAGAGATCAGATTTAGAAAGTACCTACAATGAGTTCGCCACAACTCATAACGGTGAGGCTTATACTACGAAAAATGAGGCTAATGCTGATTCTACAATAAGTCAATAGTCAGAAGTCTTATACTCGTATTTATAGTTAGGCCTTATATTTAAGGTTTCCTTAAATTTATCTTTAGATACTTTATGAATTATTTTATTGGCTACTGAGCATCTAAAGATAAATTTAAGGAAGCCTTAAGTACAAGATCTGACTATAAATACGTGTATTAGTCTTAAAATTGGTCAATCAGCCTTAGTCGTACAAGTTGGTTATTGGTCAACTTCACCGATAAGACTTAAGATTACCGATTCATTGTAGAATCAGCATTGTCCCGTTTGTATAAGTATTGCGCGGAGCTAATTTTTCAAGGTTAATTTGAAATATTGTCCAATAGAAATTTTTCTTTCTAAAATGCCTTCTAAAATTCCCATGATTAGATATAATAGCCATAGAAATAACTCAAAATTTAAGAATAAATTGAACTCGAAGAAATAGCGCTGAAAATTTCTCGGATCGAAGGCTACTACTACACAAATAAACGCATTTAACTTACGACATATGAATGAGAAACAACTTTTTGCACTTACCTCGTTCAACACATGTCACAACACTGCTCAACAGAGTGGCGCTACAAACGATCAAATAGCACTAAAATAAGGAAGATAGGGCTTATCAGATCTGACAGGATCTATGATCCGGACTTACCTTATATCTTTTTGATTATAAATTATACAAAAGTTGATTAATTTTTTCATTACGTTTCACTTTACTGATTCCAATATAGGTACTTTATTTATTAATTGGCTCTGTAACTCTCGATGACGTGTTCGAGAGTATGCCATCTCTAATTATCAGTATATTATTCAGCTCTAAACTATTAATTATAATGTTAAACAGCAAGAAAGTAAGTGATGAATTTCCAAACTTGCATTAACGTTGGACTTTTATATGAAAAAATGTTACAATGGCAAGAAATATGACATGTGTTTAGGTAAAGATTTGTCTTAATACAATACAAAAGGATTGGCAATCAATAAATACAGACGTAGAAAGAATCATTCTGCAACAGCATACAAGATATGGACAGTATCTGGCGACATTTTATGCAGGTGTGTATATAATTGTAGAAACTTGTGACAACTTCTTAAACACACTTATATACTTATATATTTATATATAAGTGCGCATTTTGGATCACAATCTCCGCGATCTTCTAAAATATTGTTATTGCATCTTAAAAAAAATATTTCTTAAAGTACTGTGAAAAAAATCGATACTTTAAACGTATGGCTTAAAGGTCTTTCTACAAATATCGTTTATTCTAGTTTTTGTGCACACAATGACGACCCTTTTCATGCTTAAACCAATCATAGTGAGTCTGATTACGGATATTTCCAATACGACAAAATCTTCTATACCAATTGCATCGAGATTACCTTTTAATGTTGAATATGGCGAAAAATTCAATCAATATATATATCCGATAGCAATGCATAATTATATGGCCGTATTTACTCGTTCGTTCGCCACAATAGCGGTTGACAACTTGTACTATGTTTTAATTCAACATGCTTGTGGAATGTTCTCGATTATTGGGTAAGTTCTTTTTTTATTATGAAAAAATAACAATACTCTTCTTAAATTGTTATCGATTTTTTCAATGATTCATATTTATATAAAAATCTGAATTTGTCAAAAGCATTGGTATTTTTCATTATAGAAATGTACTGGAGAACATTGGAAAAAATAACGCGAATGATTTCAATGCGAAATCAGACAAGATTAAAGACAACAATTATAACAAAACTTTACACTGTTTGCGTAGACATCTCGATGTGATAGAGTATGTATAAAGAAATAATGATAACCATTTCTACTGTTAAGTAATATTTACATATTTACATATTAATTTAATCGTTTAGTATTCTCATTTCACAGATTTGCAGAAAATATCGAAGAATTATTTACAAAGATATTTCTGATAAATCTTAACTTAAATATGATCTGCGGCAGTTTAGCTGGTGTACAAGTATATATCAACTTTTCTTTTTCATATTACAACTAATTTTGAAATTTTTATTATACATATTTTAACAACAACGAACAAAAAATTATGAAAGAAAAATAATTTCCAGCATCTTCATAATCAGGATAAATTTGACCAGTGCAACAACCAAAAAAAAAAGGAAAATAAGTTAAATATTTATTTCAGGTGTTAATGAATTTAGAGAGGAACGCGAGTGACATCTCCGTGCCCATAATTATCTATACCGCACAATTCATCCATTTGTTTCTTCATTTCTGGAACGCACAATTTTTACTTGATTATAGCGTTCTGCCATATAAATCTATGTAAGAATGCAAGTTAATTCAAGTCTATTCCATCATAATTTAATTATCTTTTTTTTTTCCTTTCTTTAACCATCTAGAAAGGCTATTGAAATATATACAGAATATTTGATAAATAATGATAAAACTCTCGCAATAGGAATAGAACGAATTAAATTAAGTCAAAAACTTCTGTACCATTTTGCAATTTTTGCAATAGTTAATAAGATATTAATTACTAAAAATCGTAGAATATTAATTTTCAATAATTTTTTACTCAAATACTTTCAACTTTACCAAAAAACAGCAAGAGATAAAAATTATTTATTTTCTTCTCATAGAGTTCTAAGAATTTTTTCAGAATTTTTATCAACTTTTTAGTATTGCATTTTCTTATTTTTATTAATATATCAGAAAATACGATATTAAAAAATTCTGAAAAAATTCTTAAAAAATTTAGAGTTCTATGAAAAAAATAAACAATTTTTGTACTTTTCTGTAAAGTTGATAGTATTTGTGTAAAAAATAATTGAAGACTAAGATTCGGCAATTTTCAGTAATTAATACCTCGTTAATTATTGCGAAAATTGCAAAATGGTAGCAGATTTTTTGATTCACAATCAATTTAGTCCATTCTGCCTTTATGCGAGAGTTTTATTGTTACTTATCAAACATCCTGTATAATTTTTTGTACTTTTAGCGCGTGCCTACAATTGCCACAAATAATTTCGCACTTATAATTTTTTTAATTTTAACGAAATCCAATTCCTTCATATATGTAACATATACAAGAAGAATGAAAAGATAAATTATAGTTTCCCATATTGAATGTTCAAAATATAGACTTAATCGAAACACAAATACTTACAATTATTCAATATTAATGATTTATATTAATGATTTATATTAATAATATTAAAGATTTAATATTATTATTTTAATTCATATTTATTTTATTTCGAATAATAGCTGCAGAGCGAATTGGTATTATACTTCAGAAAAATGTCAAAAACTTCTTCTCCTGATCATGAACAGAACGACGATACCATGCAAAATCACCGCCGGCAAAATAGTGATTCTATCTATTGAAAGCTTCGCTACGGTAAGTTTAAAATATATTATAAATATATTATTAGATGTACAACTTTGCTTCCGCCGTTTTTTTCCGAAATTCGAGGCTTTATTATAAAAAACTGGTTATACATTTATGATTCAAAGTATTGTCCATCGCTGGCCACTACTTTCTCCCATCTTTCGGGTAGCGTACGAATCCCGCGTCGAAAAAACTGGTCATTGGATAGTCTTTTGAAACTATCCACGAATCGATCCAATTTTTTACTTCTTCATAAGACCGGAAATGCTGGTCAGCCAGGCCGTGTGCCATTGATCGAAACAAGTGATAGTCAGAGGGAGCAACGTCTGGAGAATACGGCGGGTGGAGTAGGACTTCCCATTTCAACGTTTCCAAGTATGTCTTGACCACTTTCGCAACATGGGGTCGAACATTGTCATGCTGCAAAATCACTTTATCGTGTCTCTCGTTGTATTGCGGCCGTTTGTCTTTCAATGCTCGGCTCAAACGCATCAATTGCGTTCGATACCGATCGCCTGTGATTGTTTCAATCGGTTTTAACAGTTCATAATACATTACGCCGAGCTGGTCCCACCAAATACAGAGCATGACCTTGGACGTCAAAATCACCGTTCTTGAAGCGTGACTACTCACGATACCGTTCTTTCACTAATAGCGGCCTCATCATAAGTATTTGAGAGCATTCGATGAGCCTCAGCCGCAGATTTCTTTGTATTGAAAAAATTAAAACCTCCCGCAAATAA
>NW_017259238.1:273024-309154 GCF_001594045.1 Atta colombica | reverse complement strand
ACATTTTCAATCGAGAATAATTTTATGATGCAGACACAAATCGACTAATGTTTCTATGGGGTTATGTTGACAGATGCCCAAGTTTATTGTATGACGTCTATGATCTATTTATTTCGACCACCACTTACCGCTAAAGCCATTTATAGGAAAACGGCGGAAGCAAAGTTGTACCTAATATAAATATATTATATATTATAAATATATTCTATTCCTGTATTTTCAATTATTTTGTTATATTTTATTATATTTATTTCTTAAAGGTTTTAAAAACGTCTATATCTTATCTCACTATGTTTCGTTCTCTCCAGTGATGATTTGGCAAATGAATAATTTATTCAAAAATAATTTATTCAAAACTGTCTAAGTTGAAATACTTTTTAATAGAATAAGAATTGTATGTATTATTAAATACTTTTATTTCTTTCAATAATTCCTAATATTTTTCTTCAATTTTATAACAAAATTTAAATATTATATGTGTAAAAATAAATGCATACATTTCTTCACAATAAATAGCATTATCCTTTTCTCCATATAGATGTACTATAACCTTTCACAATATTTAGAAGTTTACTTATGCACAAGTTCAATTAAATTAAATTAAATTAAAAACTTTGAATTTTTCATTTATTTTTGATGAGACGAAAAAATGATTTCGAAAGATGAAAGTAAACGATTTCGAGAAGAATATATTATGGTTACCGATTTTTTTCTAGGTAGAACAGTTAAAAAGATATGAAGATTACCTTCATTTTTTAAATATTATGTTATATAATTTTTTTTTAAATATGATTCCACTTATTATTTCGCATACAAAAGTATTAAGATAAAGAGCTATCGAAAAGATAAAATGTTTTATACATTATTCTAGCCCATACTGACATAAAATATTAAATAGCTCGTAAATCTTTCGCTTGATGGCTACGCAAAAAGCAAGTATCATTGATATAATTCGTATTCCTAGTATTTCTAAGAATGATCGAACGAAAGGACATTTTGCAAAGTCGGTATTAGACTATTCATAGATTATACATGATGTTAGCAGGATTGTGACCGTATCATTCCAATTCGCAATAGATATCTGCATTTTATATCAACGTTAACGATCCATTCGATCATTCTTATACCCATGATACATAATTTTCTTTACGTCAGAAAAGAATAATGACATGAATCTCAAGGAACTTTTTATTTTCTTTATATCAAATTTTTTTATATAAAATCTATCAATATATATTTTTTTCTATAAAATTTGCAACGCTCTTTGTGGCATTTACTCAATAGTATCCAATTATTAACCAGCTGCTTTCATAAAAATATTATCTTTCTTGCTAAACAAAAATATCTTGATGCTCAGATTTTCTACCTTTTAGAAAGAATGCATCTCATCAATGTTTTACAACATCTATATATATTTTATAATATAGCTATTGTATGTCCACATCACTTTGACAGATCTCGATGATTTATTTGAATGTAATGAATGCCAACGATATTAATCACAATAATATTCAGCTTTAAATTAGCGAGCTTGATGACAAACAGTAAGAAAGTAAATAATGTGATTATATATGCAAATTTTATTAATGCGATTAATGTCACGTAGTCTAATTCTTACTGGCCAATAACAAATATCATTGTATGGTAAAAAAGACAGATGTGTGTTTGTAAATAGAAGCCTGTCTTCAAATGATACAAACGATTGGTTGTCGGATTAAAATCGGATAATGAAAAGGCTATTCTGCAACGACATGCTATACATGATCAATATCTGACGATATTTTATGCAGGTGCGTCAAAAAGAAAATAGATTAAGTTTCATTTTGGTAAATATTCTCTTGGAGTACATAAAAAAATTGAAAATTTGCTAGAAAACTCTTTTCTAGTAACTTAATAAAATCTTCCAGCGATGCTCTTTGTATTACTCATATGTTTCCAGTCTTTATGATTTCGACGGGATTGCTCTACATGTTCTAGTCAATGGTGTTAATAATGATAGCGGATACATCAAACTCGACTAGATTGGTCGCAATGAAACTGTCTTTCCACGTGGAATACGGCTACAGAATAGATCAGTACTTCTATCCGATAGTGATTCATTATTATCTAACTGTATACTCTCATGTGACCGCCACGATTGATGCTTCTATTTCGATTTGATTCAACATGCCTGCGGTTCTTGATTGTAGGGTAAAAATATAATAGGGTAGAAAGAATATTTTAAAAACTGATAATAGGAAACAAACATCATGATCGACATTACAAAAAACTTTGATAGAAAAGATCAAAACCGATTGTCAATTTTTAAATAATTGTTTATCGAAAAAATGGATGTAAAATTTTTAAACATTATATATGTTATAATGCTTATATATTTAAATCTCTTGAGTATTTTTAAAAAAGATTACTTGAATACATCATCATATAAATAAGTTTTTAATTTAATTTAATTTAATTTAATTTTAAATAAAGCTGCAAAAATGTGACAATTAATCACGTACTTAGAGTTAATTGTCACACGTTGTAAATAACATAGGGTTGGTGACATATTTTAAATGGATAAAACATGAAAAACGCAGATTTATTTTAATTCATATGTGAGAAATAATAGTAATAATATTATAGTATTAATGTAAGTAAAATAATAATAATAATAACACTATCCGACAAAATTTGACTTTTTTTTCCTGTTGCGATCATGACAAATATTTTTTAGTAAATTCGAAAGCACTAAATTCAAATTTCGCCATCGAAAGATGTCCATCACGTCAGATTTCTTATAAAATAAATCGAATAATATGAGTCAAAAAGCTTTTATCATTTTTAGTAAGATAGTTTGTATTCACAATTTTTCTAAGAGAGATTATATTCAAAATTCTTTATTACAATAATGATTAATTAACTTAAAAAAACATGTCATTTTTATGATTACAAAGAAATTGCGATAGGTAATTCTAAGAACTGATAAAACAAAGGAGATCACGACGGACAAGATGCATAATATGGCGGTACGATCAATCAAAAATTGCCTCTAAATGCTAGCGCGACTTTTATTTTTCTAAAATTTTTTTATTCATGTTAACTGCATTTAGATGCAAAATACATGCATGCTAATTTATTTTTGCGCATCTTCGAGAATACAATCTTGTCTAATTCCACCATGGAAGGAGATAACAAAAATTTACTCACCAACTTCATTTTTTTAAAAGTCATTGCAATATACAAGATACTTTTAGCGCAACAGCAATCTACAGTAAAAATACGTCATGTATTGATTGAGTTTAAACTTTTAAAAATCAACTTTTATGACACAATCGGCCCCAGATTCTCCTATATTGCTTATTTCGGTTCTTCTTAATTTCAGTTTAAATAAAGTCGATCTGAACATATAATTTGCCAAGAACATTATCATTTTAGTGATTTCCAGACACATGCTGGAATATATTGGCAAGGATATTAATGAGAATTTTAATATGAAGCCCCACAAGATGAATGATAACAACATGATTACAACAAAAACTTTCAGTTGCTTAGGCAAGCATCTGCATGTAATAAAGTACATGTTATTTTTTTTAATTCTAATAATGTGTACTTTATATTCTATTCTTTGTAACTGCATTCAAATTTCATTGTAGATTCGCAGAACTGATCGATTCGTTTGCCAATATATTCTTGATTAGCATTAGTTTGAATATGATCGGTGGCAGTATACCATATGCGATATTCAGATATGTTCCAATTTCTATATGTTATATTTTACAATGAAGATTATAGCAGAAAAGATACTTTTTTATCTAATGAGTATTAATAATAGTATTTATATCTTCTGATCTAGATGTTTTTTCTCTTGAATCATTGAAAATTCTTCATATAATACGGAATAATACAAAAGGAAATGTATGTTTCAGATACTGATGAAGTTAAATGACGCGAAAGACATAGTAGCACCTCTCGCTATTTGCTCAACTCACCTTTTTCACTCTTTTTTTTCAATTTTGGTGAGCTCAGTTTTTATTGGATTACAGCGTCGTTCCATATAAATCGATGTAAGAAATGAAGTCCTTTTGGGCTCGTTCAAGAACTCTCGTTATCTTTTTGAAACATCAACATTCTAAAAATCGAAAAGCTGCAAGAACTGTGAACATAAACTTTTCAGTTTTACTGCTATTTATTAATCATTATTTGAATCATAGTTGCAGTACAAATTGATTACCTCGGAAAGATGCAAAAAACTTTTACTACTAATCATGAGTAGAATCATATCACCATGCAGAATAACTGCTGGCAAAGTGGTGACTCTATCCATTGAACGTTTTGGCGTGGAAAATATAACTTTATTATTTGATAATTTCTCAAGTTTCTTTGCATCTTTAGTCTTAATATATAAATAATGATGTTACTCTTTAAAGATTCTGAAAACATCAATGTCCTATTTTATGATGCTGCGCTCTTTCCATTAACAGTTTCAATGTGCGTGTGCAGGCTAGCTTGTTAAAAAAACTTTACAAGCCATATCTGCACGTGGATCATCGTGATACATTTACGTGATTACAATTAATATGAGTTATTTTAATTGTTAAAGATATCGATAATATAAAATTTTATGCTAACAAATCTCAAAAATCTTTTTTCTTATCACTTAAGAATTATGAACACCAAAGAGAAACGCCACATGATTCCTTTCGCAATAATTGACACAATTGTCTAAGAATAAAATTCATTTAGACGTAACTTAATCCGTAAATTATACTTTTGTGAAGATCAGAGAGATTCAGACATGAACGAATGAAAAAATATTGCTAAAAGAAATATCTTAAAAATATTTTTCTTTTAATTTCTAATGTTAGAAATTATTACTTAATGATTTATATATGACTCAGTACTTACTTACAAATAAAAATAATAAATTTTATGTAGATTTAAATTTTTAATAAATTAAAGTATGGGTTAAATTAATCTTCATGCGAAAACTTATATATCTATATAAGTAGAGGAGATAGTGGTATAATATTAGAGCCCCTATTTACATTTTATACAATAACTTGGTTAATAATCAAAATTGAAATTTAAAACTTAACAATTACGTCATAGTGTTGTTCAATCGATTCTAAACTCAAAGTTACGAAACATTTATTACATAAGACATTTTATTATATAAGATATTTATAAAAATATAGCGACACTGCATTAATGAGTCGAAGAGAAACATAAATGGCAATGTGGCCTTTCAAAAATAGATTCAAAAAATTGATTTTGTTTTAAAAAAATAGTGTTTGATTACAAAATTAACAAAAAAGTAAGACATTTTAGAATATATACAAATAAATATATATACGTATACATAACTTCTGTATATAAGCTGCTCAGTACTAAAATCTCACTACTAAAATAGTACACGTAAATAAACTATAAATTAACAGTAGAATTATAATGGATTATCAAATAATTATTTTAATATGAAAACCTCAAAAAAAAGGACGTGAATAACCAATGTGCATAGACAAGTACATTGATCAGCAAAATGACATGTTATTATTTAAATTTGCATAACTTAAAATTTATACAGTCAAATAAAATGTTAAATAGCAAACAACATACTCAAAAATACATATATTCATGTGATATGCTCAAGTTTAAAAAAAAATGAGGAAGTAGACGTAATTAAATGCTAAAATGTACCTTAAAATATTTCGAAATTTGAAAACAAAAATGCGTGATAATAAGTGCGGACTATCCAGTATATATTAGCGTCGTGATGTAACGGCGAAATGCAAACAAATAATTTCATAAATAATCATTAAGATTCGTTACATGTAATAGCGAAAATAAGAGAGGTCACAATATCTATATTAGCCATAATACTAAAAGTGCGTTCTGAGTTATGCATGAAAAGCACGATATATCGTTTGAGCCTTTTTTCCCATACCTAATATTATTTGATAACAACAAGGACAAACATGATGCATCATGCGTAACTCGGAACGCATTCTATGTGATATTATGGCCTTCTCTTCTACTTATGGGATAATTCAATTTATTATCAGCTTTATTCGATTCGAGCTTTATTCGACGGCGAGAACACTATTGATTTCATTATATCGAGTTATTACTTTTCGTAAAACTGCGATCGAAAGACGCAATTGTGTAGTAGGAACTTACATTGAAGGGTGATATAATTGTATATCACAGGAAATAATTGCAAAATGTCATAATTACAGTCATGCAATGCTGCGACATAAGGAATTGATAACTATTCCCGCAACTTGCTGAGTGACGAGTATTCACAAGAAATCGTCGATAATTCATAGTCTTAGTGTTTCTGAAAATGGATGAACGAGAGAACATTTGGCAAAATCACTTTTATACAGTTCCTAGAACGTACATGAACTTAGTAGGAATATGGCCTTATCACAGGTTTCGCTACAGATGTTTTCTTTTTGTGCCAATGTTTTTTCATCACCATTCTTATATCACAAATACGTGACCACAATTTTGTATCACTTGTCTTTCCTTTTTATCTTCCAACATACATCTGGATATATAAATGTATATTTTATATTATATTTTATATTGTATATTAATAAATAGATGATGATATATGTTTTATATAATATATGTTATATACTAATATATATATATATATAAATGTAATGCATTCTATAATATTGACATATAGTTATTAAATCTTCTAATCGCCGCGGCGGATCTCGACGATGTATTCTCTTGCACACTATCGATGTGGATCACCATAATATTCAGCTTTAAATTAGGATGATTAATAATGAACAATAAGAAAGTATGGGACTGTCGCATATTCAATGATGTGATTAAGAGAGAAATTTTTATCGAAAATTCTGATGGAAAATTTAAGGATTGAATTTTAGCGAATATGTTATATTCTCACAGACTTCAACCATATAAATAGACTGCCGATTTCTCCTCCATGTTTGAAAAGCTGGACAGCGCCATTTGTGTTTCACTCCCTCATGTATAAATCACACGAATAACAACGCTAGTTTTCATATAAATTCACGCGATACTCACAAATAGAACGCATACATATGCATGTATGAACTGAAGCTCGAAATTAGGTTTATCAAAAAGAATCAAGAAAGAGTGAAGTGAAGAATATTTCTCTTCTCTGATTGGATCCACCATTTATAGTACATTTCTGCAAATGTACATGTGTGTACAATACTAGTGCGGTACAATATTATTATGTATATAATATTAAAACAATATGATATTAAAACAATAGGGCTAATGAGAGCTGTCACAGTAATTAGAGAGAGAGAGAGAGAGAGAGAGAGAGAGAGAGAGAGAGAGCGCGCGCAAAAATATTTTTAATATTTTATAAGTGTATTTCTTACATGTACACCCTTTTCTCCAAATTCACATAATTATGAACGAATGTTTCGGTCATTATTGCTCTCATTAAATCTCATATCATTTTAATATTACTAAGAAAAATTGCATCATGAATAGAGAAATATTGTATCATCGGTTAGGAATTTATTTGCGAAATAATTCATTAAAAAGATGGTTTTTACGTAATGGTGTTTAACACGTATTGATAATTTTAAAATTTTTTTGCGACTTTGTTAACAATGAAAATGACTTAATAATAGTTCAAAACATTTGTTATACACTATTATATCTGATTTTATTATTAAAGCATTCAATTATAAACACATAAGAACCAGCGAATAACTTGTTAATCTTCGATTTCACATTTTAATATTGTTTATTTAAAATATTGAGAGCTCATCATATTTTTTTTATCTCATCATATTTATTTTATTCTTTTAATTTGATTAATTAAATATTTACACCCGCGCGCACACACATTATAAATTTGTGAAGTACAAGACATGAATAATTTTAATATCAGACGGTAGAAAAAAAGAAAAAGGACAGAAACAATTTTCATGTAATTAATCAAAAGTAATTATAAATCCGTGAATGTGTGAAATTAAAATAAGTAAATATATGTATATGTATATAATATTTTCTATTACAAGGTAAGCCAGGTCATAAGCTCCACATTTTTTAAAATTGGCACTGTAACTTTCCAAGATTTAACGAAACAAACATTGTTACGTATTATATTTGATTTCTCTACAATAACTTATTTTTAGCGAAAATATAAAACAACAAATGAGACATTTCTAAAAGAAATGTAGGAAAATGACTCTTCGTGAAATTGTCCGGGATATATAAGCCTCATGTTACAGAAATGCAAGAAAATCACTTTTTAAATCTTTTTTCATACAAAAACTCATTCAAGGAACATAATTATTTATTTTTTTACTGTGTGGGAGATTACAAAAAAAATGTTTCTTTAAGAACACTATAAAAAAGAAAAAATGTAGGAATTTTTATTTTTTCAGTGAATAGTCACTGATTATCTAGTAGCATACTTGACACTGGATAATTAGCAAAGTTTAACTAAGTTTACCGGAGGTGTACCTTTCAACAAGCGACACAAATATATCGCTATATCTTATTGTTCGTCCATATTAAACAAGAATGAGATGATCACTGAATCTTGTTAGAAGGCACACTAAAAAAGAAAGATAATTTGAGCATTGTATACTTAAAATATTGATATTTGCATGTTAATTTCAATCTTTAATACCATATTCATTAAATTTATACATTAAAACAAGATTAGTTAGATCATATAACAAAGCTAGGTTAGAGATCTCATATTATATTTCATTCACTGTTATTAGAGTCATATTTGACACTGATATCGGTGATTATCCACTTTCAGATTTAGAGATCAGATTTAGAGAGTACCTACAATGAGTGAGTTCACCACAACTCATAACTTCGGTGGGGCTTATATTACAAAAGATGAGGCTAATGCTGATTCTACAAGATTCTGTAGTCGAAAGTCTTATACCTGATTCTACAATGAGTTGGTAGTCAGAAGTTTTATACTCGTATTTATAGTCAGGCCTTATATTTAAGACTTAAATTTATCTTTAGATACTCTATGAATCATTTCATTGGCTGCTGAGCATCTAAACATAAATATAAGGAAGCCTTAACTACAAAATCTGACTATGAATACGAATATTAGTCTTGATCGGTCAAATTGGCCAATCAGCTTTAGACATACAAATTGACTATTGGTCAATTTCACTGATAAGACTTAGGACTATCGATTACCGACCCATTATAGAATCAGCATTATGTCCCGTTTGTATAGGGACTGCGCGGAGCCTTGCAGTTTTTCAAGATTAACTTAAAAAATTGTCCAATACGGAAATGCCTTCCCATGATTAGATGTAATAACGTAGCAACAGAAATAACTCAAAATTTAGGAGTAAATTGAACTCGAGGAAATTGCGCTGAAAATTTCTCGGGTCGCCAAAAGCTACTACACACATATAAACGTATTTAACTTACAACATACGAACGAGAAACAACTTTTTGCACTTATCTCGTTCAACACATGTCACTGCTCTGAACAGAGCGGCACTGCAAATGACCGGATAACACACAAAATAAAGAAGATGGGGCTTATAACCTAACAGGACTTATAACCTGAATTTACCTTATATCTTTTTGATTATAAATTATACAAAACTAATTTCAACAACTTCATTACGTTTCACTTTACTGATTCCAATGTAGGTACTTTATTTTACTACTAATTGGCTCTGTAACTCTCGATGACGTGTTCGAGAGTATACCACCTCTAATTATCATTATATCATTATTCATTATATCATTATATCATTATATCATTATTCAGCTCTAAACTATTAATTATAATTAAACAGCAAGAAAGTGATGAATTTCCAAACTTGCATTAACGTTGGACTTTTTTATATGAAAAAATGTTACAATGGCAAGAAATATGACATGTGTTTAGGTAAAGATTTGTCTTAATACAATACAAAAGGACTGGCAATAAATAAATACAGACATAGAAAGAATTATTCTGCAACAGCATACAAGATATGAACAGTATCTGGCGACATTTTATGCAAGTGTGTATATAATTGTAGAAACTTGTGACAACTTCTTAAACACACTTATATACTTATATATTTATATATAAGTGCGCATTTTGGATCACAATCTTCGCGATCTTCTAAAATATTGTTATTGCATCTTAAAAAGAATATTTCTTAAAGAATATACTTACTGTGAAAAAAATCGATATTTTAAACACATTTAAACAAGTATGGCTTAAAGATCATTCTACGAATATCGTTTATTCTAGTTTTTGTGCACACATTGACGATTTTTTTCATGCTTAAACCAATCATAGTGAGTTATCTGATTACGGATGATATTTCCAATACGAGAAAATCTTCTTATACCAATTGTATCGAGATTACCTTTTAATATCGAATACGGCGAAAAATTCAATCAATATATATATCCGATAGCAATCCATAATTATATGGCCGTGTTCGCTCACACGTTCGTCACAATCGCGGTTGATAGCTTGTACTATGTTTTAATTCAACATGCTTGTGGAATGTTCTCGATCATTGGGTAATATAAGTTCTTTTTTTATCGTTAAAAGATAACAATACTCTTCTTAAATTGCTATCGATTTTTTCGATGATTTATTATATAAAAATCTGAATTTGTCAAAAGCATCGGTATTTTTCATAACATAGAAATGCACTGGAGAACATTGGAAAAAATAACGCGAATGATTTCAATGCGAAATCAGACAAGATTAAAGACAACAATTATAGCAAAACTTTACACTTTTGTTTGCGTAGACATTTCAATGTGATAGAGTATGTATAAAGAAATAATGATAACCATTTCTCTCGTTAAATAATATTTACATATTAATTTACATATAATCGTTTAGTGTTCTCATTTCACAGATTTGCGGAAAATATCGAAGCAATATTTATGAAGATATTTCTGATAAATCTTAATTTAAATATGATCTGTGACAGTGCAGCTAGTTTACTGATTACAAGTATATATCAACTTTTCTTTTTTATTTTACAAATAATTTTGAAATTTTTATTATACATTTTTTAATAACAAAAAATTATCAAAGAAAAATAATTTCCAGTATCCATCTTCATAATCAGGATAAATTTGACCAATACAACAATAAAAAAAAAAGGAAAATAAGATAAATGTTCATTTCAGATGTTAATGAATTTAAAGAGGAACACAAGTGACATCGCCGTATCCATAATTATGTATACCGCACAATTCATCCATTTGTTTCTTCATTTCTGGAACACACAATTTTTACTTGATTATAACGTTCTGCCATATAAATCTATGTAAGAATGCAAGTTAATTCAAGTCTATTCTTTCATAATTTAATTACCATTTTTTTTTCCCTTCTTTAGCCATCTAGAAAGGCTAATATTGAAATATACAGAGTGTTTGATAAATAATGATAAATAATGATAAAACTCTCGCAATAGAGGTAGAACGAACTAAATTAAGTCGAAAACTCTAATACCATTTTGCAATTTTTGCAATAATTAAGATATTAATTGCTAAAAATCGCAAAATATTAATTTTCAATAATTTTTACTCAAATACTTTACAAAACAACAGCACAAGATACAAAAATTGTTTATTTTCTTCTCATAGAGCTCTAAGAATTTTTTCAGAATTTTTATCAACTTTTTTTGGTATTTTCTTATTTTTTTCAACATGAGAAAATAAGGTATTAAAAAATTCTAAAAAAATATTTAGAGTCTATAAAAAAAAAATAAATAATTTTTGTATTTATTTTACTGCTTTTCTGTAAAGTTGATAGTATTTGAGTAAAAAATGATTGAAGACTAGTATTCAATTTTTAGTAATTAATCGTAATTAGTAATTAATTAGTAATTAATATCTCGTAATTAACTATTGCGAAAATTGCAAAATAGTAACAGACTTTTCGACTCACAATCAGTTTAGTCCATTCTACCTTTATGCGAGAGTTTTATTGTTACTTATATAAAGACCCTGTATGGTTTTTATATTTTTAGCGCGTATCTACAATTGCCACAAATAATTTCGCGCTTATAATTTTTTTAATTTTAACGAAATTGCAATTCCTTCATATATGTAACATATACAAGAAGAATGAAAAGATAAATATAATTTCTCATATTAAATGTCGAAATATAGACTTAATCGAAACACAAATACTTACAATTAGTTCAATATTAATGTAAAGATTTAATATTATTATTATAATTTATATTTATTTTATTTCGAATAATAGCTGCAGAGCGAATTGGTACTTCGCAAAAATGTCAAAAAGTCCTTCTCCTGATCGTGAACAGAACGATAATACCATGCAAAACCACCGCAAAATAGTGATTCTATCTATTGAAAGCTTCGCTACGGTAAGTATAAAATATATTATAAATATATTCTATTCCTGTATTTTCAATTATTTTGTTGTATTTATTTTATTATATTTATTTCTTAAAGGTTTTAAAAACGTCTATATCTTATCTCACTATGTTTCGTTCTCTCAGTGATGATTTGGCGCATGAATAATTTATTCAAAACTGTCTAAGTTTCTTAACTGTCTAAGTACATTTCTTCACAATAAATAGCATTATCCTTTGCTCCATATAGATATACTATAACTTTTCACAATATCTAGAAGTTTACTTATGTACCACATAGTTCACTTAAATTAAAAACTTTGAATTTTTCATTTCTTATTTTTGATGAGACGAAAAAATGATTTCGAAAGATAAAAGTGAACGGTTTCGAGAGAACATATTTTGGTCACTGATTTTTTTCTAGGTGGAACAGTTAAAAAGATATGAAGATCACCTTCATTTTTTAAATATTATGTTATATCGTTTTTTTTTAATATGATTCCACTTATTATTTCATACAGAAGTATTAAGATAAAGAGCTGTCGAAAGGACAAAATGTTTTATACATTATTCTAGCATATATTGACATGAAATATTAAATATCTCGTAAACTATTAATTTTTTTATAATTATCCATTATTGTGCGGAAATCGGTGGTCAACATTTCGAACAATTATTACGCTAACTTATGATGGTATGTCTTAAACACTCTTTGCAAATGATTAATAGATTGATTTGATAGATAATAAAGAAAAAACTTGAAGACATGAAGATTTATTTGTTTTAGATTTAACACTTTAAATTTAAATATAGGAAATTGAAAGACCTTTCTAATGATGTATCATTTGATCCTTCTTCTTATCTAAAATTTTCTATGGATTGACACCCTCATCTATAAGATTAAAGTGAGGGTAAGAATTATTACACACACATATCTATATACAGGGTGTTAAAAAAGTCAGAATCCCTCAATATTCCGGAAACTAATAATTTTCGAAAAAAATGTTTCAGACAAAAGTTATAAGATTTAAACTATCTAAATTTATTTCCTGATCTATATAAATAATATTAAATTTAATACAAATATTAATAAAGGAAAATAATGAATAACTAAAATTATATACTCTTTTAAACTTAAATTATAAACTTTATTTTCATAATAAATATTACTTATCAATTTGACCTTGAGAGATATCGTCAAAAACAGATCAAGGTTATATCAATTTTTGTAATGGAAACCTGCATTTTCATTGCGCATTCTTGTATTCTTCTGATCTCAAAAGCTTTTCAAGACACTAAAAAATATACATACAATGTTATACAATATTTACTTCAATTTGTTAAAAATATTCTTATAAAATATTATCAACTTGTACAGTATAAATATAAAAATATTCTTTGAAGAAATTTTGAATGTATTTAATTACTCTTTTTATTTATCTACAAATCATATAATATCAAATCTTTCGATTTTTTATTTTTTTTATAATTTATATACATAGTAAATAATGTTTTTTCCAAGTATGCAATCAAACACATACTTGGGTATCAGAAAAATATATACGAAAAATCACGCATTTAAAAAATTTTTCTTTTTGTGTCTTATCAGTTCACTGAATCTAAAGAATATAATAAATTATACTTTTAACCTTATATACAGATATACAATAGCTTTATTTTATTTATAAAAAAATTTAGAAATAATAATAAGTTTCTGAGATAATTTTATATTGTTGGAACTTGCACAAAGTGCACATTTCTTTTAGAAAAAAAATTAAGAACTGAAACATTAATTTTCATCACAAATGCGATTTGTGCAATCTCTTCTTCTTCTTCAAGTGCCATACGCTATCTCAACGCGCAGGCACCTCCCTCTTATATATTCGTGTGCACACACTAATCATACACAATGTATGGGGATCTACAGTTTAAACGCTGAATGATAATTTTTGATAGAAAGGTTTCCTAGGCAAGTATTCAACTCGGTGATATGCCATTGCCTTCCAAGAACAGCTACGATATACGAAAATTTTTCGGTTCTGCTTAGAATCAAACCCGGGATCTCTAGTGTAGCAAACCAGCGCTGTCTGCTACTCCACGCTCGCGCAATCTCTACATATTTTTTTTTAAATTTGAAAAAAAGAGTGACTATTTTTAACCATAAAAAATAAGTGGTTTCTAATAAGGCGGCTGAAAAATAATATTTTAGATCTTTTAAACTGTTCTAATGTATTAAACCGTTCTAATATACAATGTTAGAGGAATATGTAAGAATTTTTAAAAAATTTTTTCAGAATTTTAATACCATATTTTCTCGTGTTGGTAAAAATGAGAAAATGCAGTACTAAAAAATTGATAAAAAATTCTGAAAAAATTCATAAAGTTCTATGAGAAGAAAATAAACAATTTTTGTCTCTTGCAATTTTTCTGTAAAGTTGATAATATTTGAGACAAAATTTTTGAAAATCAATTTTCAGCAATTTTTAGCAATTAATGTCTTGTTAATTATTACGAAAATTGCAAAATGGTACAGAATTTTTCTTCTCAGTTTAGTCCATTCTACTTCTACAAAAGATTTATCATTATTTTCCAAATACTCTGTATATAAGCCGCTCTTTTAAACACTTAATCCATATAACATTACATAATTATGTAAATTAATTATTTATCGCTACTGATTATTTATAATTACCGATCGGATTTGAAAACTTATCTTTCCAATTAACAGTAGTGAAGAACGAAAAGATAATTCGAAAATTATTTATGATTAAATTAATAATATGGCATATATTCACAAGCCTTGTTTGGCACTTCTACTATTTACTTTCTCTAATACAGACATGTACAGCTCTAAAGCAGTATAAAGTTCCTTTTCCAAGACGAGATAAAACTGTAACATAAGGAATATAAAATTAAAAGAAAATGTCCCTTCAAAGAGAAATGATATGCAATGGCTTTAAAAATGTAAAAGAGAGATGATTGAAACATAGTAGGTAATCGCCCGCTTATTTCTTAGCGCAATTACGACTATTGCTGAATAGGAAATGAAAGAAATCGATAAGCAATCTCTCGCAATTTGTTGAGAATTAAACGCTCAATGTTGAGCTTCACATAGAGAATAGTTGATATAGTCCGCAATCATCTTATTCCGAAAAATGTTCGACAAGAAAGACGTTGAACAAAACCGACGTTACGCTGTTCTTAGATTATACCTGACCATCTCAGGATTATGGCCTTATTATAATCTTCGCGACAGATGTATTTGCTTCGTGCCATTATTTGCATTTTCCTCTAGTATTGCAATACCTCAGGTATATACATTCAAAAGTTAGAAAAAAAAATGCGTTTATTATGCTGCAAAGTTATTAATTGTATACTTTCTTTCTTTGATCAGAAATGTATTGATATACAATTATACAATGAATCTATGAATCAACTATGCACGCGTACATGTTCATTAAATTTTGAAAGTATTTTTTTTTATATGAGTAACTTTAATGTAATAAGACGGCAGAAAGAGGACAGAAAAAAGATATATAAGATAAATTTTGACGTAATCAAATGTAACTGTAAATTAGTGAATGTGTAATGTTACAATAACTATATGTAATTCTTTTCTTTCTCGTATAATTCGAACATAAAATAATTATATATCTCTATTTATATTTACATTATATAATTCTATTATAAATTCTAAAAACACAACATAATCAATTTCGCAATTATACGTTTTATTTTATAATTCCAATACAGACGCTTTACTTATTAATTGGTTCGATAACTCTTGATGACATATTCGAGAGCTTACCATCTCTAATTATCAGTATAATATTCAGCTCTAAATTAATGATAATAATGTTAAATAGTAAGAAAGTAAGTGATAAATTTTCAAATCTGCATTAACTTTTATGCAAAAAAATATTACAATAAGCAAGAAATACGGCAGCATGTATTTAGGTAAAACTATGTCTTAACACAATACGAAAGGATTGGCTATCAGCAAATACAGATATAGAAAGGATTATTCTGCAACGACATACCAGGTATGGCCAATATTTGGCGGTATTTTATGCAGGTATGTACAATGCAGATTATAGAAACTTGCGTGCATTTTGGATCATATCCGTGATTTTACGAAAAATTATTTTATTTCTTTTTCAAAAAATTGCTTAAGAGTATATTTATCGAAATAATTGATCTTTGTATATTATGCATATTGTTAAAATAACTTAAAAAAAAAGATCTTGAGAGAGATTATTATTTTCTTTAGCTTTCATGCATGTGACATCAGGTCTTTTTATATTTAAACCAATCATGCTAACACTGATGACGAATGATATCAATGTGACGAAATCTTCTGTATCATTTATATCGAAATTACCATTTCGCGTTGACTACAGCGAGAAATTCAATCAATATATTTATCCAATAACAGTGCATAGTTATACAGCCGTGTTCGCTCACGTATTCGCCACAATCGCGGTTGATGGCTTGTATTATTGTTTAATTCAGCATGCTTGTGGAATGTTCTCAATTATTGGGTAAAATCTCCCTTGCTTACGAAAAGATAGGGATACCTTTCTTGAATTGCAATCAATTTCTTCTATGATTCATAATTTCGAAGTCTCGATTTACCAAAAGCATCGATATTTCTGACATTACAGATACACATTGGAGAACATTGGTAAAAATAACGATGACATTTTTGATACAAAGCAAGCTAAGATACAGGACAGTAATTACAGTAAAACTTTAAGCTGTTTACGTAAACATCTCCTTGTGATAGAGTACGTTTGAAAACAAAATTGTATAACATCTACCCATTTTTATCGTTGATATTGATGTACTGAATATATATTAATTTACATATATTCGTGTAATGTCATTACACAGATTTACGGAACGTATCGAATCGTTATTTACTAAGATATTTCTAATTAATCTTAACTTAAATATGATCGCTGGAAGTTTAACTGGCATACAAGTACGTATCAATAGGTATATAAATACAGTAGAACCTCAATTGTCCGATCTAATAGGGATCAGAATTAGATCGAATAATCATGAAAATCAGATATAATCAGGATTATATTTTATTTTATTTCAAAAACATGGATAATTATTTAAATGAGTCCCCACAGATAAAAAAATCAGTAAAATTAAGTTTATTACACAGTTTTTTTTTATAAAAGGAAGAATTTGGCAGAAAAAAGCTTATATGCAAACGGAAATGCCTATATGCATAAATGCATAGCCATTCAAAGTTGCAGGCCTATTGGAAAATAATCGGTATCGAATAAATGAAGTATGGATAATGCTTAGTCAAATAAGCGAAATAATGAAAAATCGAGATTCGGATGATAAAGGTTCTACTGTACGTATCAATTTTTTCTCTTTATATTATGAGTAAATTTAGAATGTACTTGGATTTGAACAATTTTAATAATATTATAAAAAAAAAAATCTTTAATAACCATCTTCAAAATAGCGACAAATTTTAGTGCGATTGTCAAAATAAATACGAAAGTAAGTTGAATGTGCATTTTAGGTGTTAATGAATTTAGAGAAGAGCGCACATGACGTCGCTGGGCCTATAACAATCTATGTTGCACAATTCCTTCATTTATTTCTTCATTTTTGGCAAGCTCAATTTTTACTTGATTACAGCGTCCTTCCATATGAATCTATGTAAGAGCAAATTAATTCATGTTAATTCCTTTATAATTTGATTACGTCATTTTTCTGATTTTTTTCTAGAACTTGGAAACGTCAAATAATTGAACAGTTCGGACAGTTCGAATCTCAAGATCAAATGTTAAATAATTCGAACAATTCGAACAGTTCGTGTTCGAGCAGTGATCGGTAAGAATATCAATTAGTTATGTCTGAAATTCGAACAGTACGGATAGTAAAGACATTTTTATAAGGTTTATATAATTTTAAGATGATTCTTATTATTAAACCAAGTTATCATAGAAATGTCTAATTTCTTTATGTAATTAACGTAATGAAGCTGAAATATTGAAATTGATATATGCAAAATTCTAGGATAGATTAACGATGAAAATGAAGAAGAAAAAATGTTAAAAATGTAACTTTTAATAATTTATAATTTATAACAGTTACGAATTAGAAACGTTTTTTTGTGACTAACTCAACACAAATATCCATAGACTTTTCTAAAAAATGAGATTATAATAGTTTAAAGCATTATATTTGTAATGATAAAACAAAAAATAATAGGTCAACAGTCATTCTGGAAAGGTATTTACATTTACATGTATAAACTTGCATACAAATTTAACCTTGAAAGGTAAACATATTCTCACTTTGTTTTCGTTTGGTAAAGATGTAGCTCTTAATTTACACTGCTCAAAAAAATTAAGAAATCTCTTTTTCTCAGTAAATTTTCAGTACAATACCGCCGATATTTGCGTATAATCCGATGTGTACCATAAGAAAATTGATCAGTCGAATTCTGCATATCAAACAATAAATATTTATGCAAAAGTTTATTTGGATTCACTCATTCGTTTAAAAGTTGTTGATCTAAAAAACAAAAAAGTATGATTATTTTGATGCATAAAATCGTTATAAGTCAAATTATTGTTATTTTATCTTTTACAATTAGTTTCAAAACATATTCACGGGCTAATATCATCAAAATTTTTATGAATGGTATTAATATCAGCTTATTTTGATTGACTGTTATTTTTAGCTGATTATTGTACAGCTAAAACATTCTTAATATTTTTATCTAAATTGTGCAGATTTTGGATAAGCCCTAGTGAGGCATTCCAAATTTTCAACACTTTATTAAGCAACCACCTAAAAAAGAAAAGATTTTTTTTTTGTGAAAAACTCCCCTTCCTAAGGTACACTACATTTCTTTACAGTTTAAACTGTCCGAACTTCAAACATAATTAAATTGATAGTTCTAACCGATCATTGCTTAAACTCGATTGTCCGAAGTATTCAAAATAAACATTCATTTTTTTTACTTCAAACTATTCGAATAGATCGAATATTCAATATATTCAATTCTTTAAATTGAGATTTTTTTTTTTTTTTAACAATTTAAATCATCGAGAAAAGCTTGTATCGAATGATTTTTTTATATTTTTGGAGTATATTATAGTATTTAACAATTGCTACAAATAATCGTACACTTACAATTATTTTAATTCTGATATAATTGCAATTCCTTCATATAAATATAATATATGTAATACATGCAAAACGAAAGATAGATTGCAGCTTTCTGTGTTGAATATCAAGACAAAAACACAAACATTCGATTTATTATTAATATAATTTAATCTTTTAAATTTATATTTTAATTTATATTTATCTTATTTCAAATAAAAGCTGCAGGGCGAATTGGTATTATGCTTCGCGCAGATGTCAGAAACTTCTTCTCTTAATTATGAACAGAACGACGACACCATGTAAAATCACCGCCGGTAAAATAGTGGTTTTATCTATTGAAAGCTTCGCTACGGTAAATATAAAATGATATTGTTATGTTCATAAATTATATTGTTATAATTCTAGCTTACCGAGAGATTTTTTATTTCTTAAAGGTTGTAAAAACGTCTCTATCTTATCTCACTATGTTTCGTTCTCTCCAATGATGATTTGGTGCTTTAATTTATTCAAAAGTGTCTAAGTTCAAATATATATCTTTAATACAATAAAAATTGTACGTATTATACATTTTTTTTTTCTCCTAATATTTTTCTTCGATTTTATGACAATCGAAATATAAATATTATACGTAAATATAAGTGCATACATTTCTTCACAATAAATAGCATTATCTTTCGCTCCATACAGATGCACTGCAACCTTTCACAATATCTAGAAATTTACTTATGTATAACATGATCCATTTAAATTTAAATCTTTTAATATTTCACTTATTTTTGATAATACGAAGAAATTTCGAATAAAAGCAGAACGGTTTCAAGTATATTTTGATTACATTTTTTTCTAAGTGAAAGAGTTAAAAAGATAACTTTCATTTTTTTAAATAAAATAATTTTTTATAATAAATAGTTAGTTTCTCTTATTATTATGCACATAGAAGTATTCAGTTAGAGAAATATTGAAAAATCAATAGTATACAATCTTTTACATTCTGACATATATTGATATGAAATATTCAATCTTTACATAAACTGTCAATTTTTTAATAATCGTACATTAATATTTTCATCAAATAACTTATTTTTAAAAAATTATCCATTTTACCTGTACATGTACACATACACATATGCATGTACAAATTTTTAGAAAAGAGCGGACTTACATACGAATATATAACGTATATGTGTGCGTGTAAATTCGCTCTTTTCTAAAAACTTTTTGACCCTCATAACTTTACATAAGTATGTAAGTTAATTGTTTATCAACATAAGTTACGTATGTAATCTGATCGAACATTTCCGAAGAACTTACCTTTCTAATTAACAGTGCAGAAGAACGAAGAAACAATTCGGAAGAATTTGTGATTAAACTATAATAATATATCATATTTTCACGACGTTTGTCATTTCTGCTATTTATTTTCTCTAAAAGAGGTACATACAGCTTTCTCTAAAACAGTATAAAGTTCTAAGTGGAAGAAAGAGTTTTCCAAGAGGAAATAGAAACATAAGACACGTAATATAAAATTACAAGAAAGTGTCCTTTCAAAGAGAAATGATAAGCAACAGTTTTAAAAATGTAAAAGAGAAATGATTGAAACATAATAGTAATCGCTCGCTTATTTCTCAGCGCAATTACGATAATGTTGCTGAATAGAAGATGAAAGAAATCAATATGCAATCTTTCACAATTTATTGAAAATTGAACTTTGAATGTTGACGTTCACGTAGAATAGTCAATATAGTCCGCAATCATCTTATTTCGAAAAATGTTTGACAAGAAAGACGTTGAGCAAAACCGACGTTATGCTGTTCTTAGATTATATCTGACTATTTCAGGATTATGGCCATATTATAATCTTCGCGACAGATGTATTTGCTTCGTGCTGTTGTTTATATTGTGCTCTAGTATTGCAATACCTCAGGTATATCATAAATTATCAAAAAAAAAGAACTTAATGATCGTACATACATTTTTTCTTGAGTGATCAGAAATATATCGAATACAATTATCTAATGAACCTAATTATATAATTAATCAACTATGCACACACACATGTTAAATTTCATTAAATATTTAAAATATATACGAATAATTTTAATCAGAAAGAGAACAGATACATAAAATACATTTTGATGTACTCAAATGTAATTGTAAATTAAGATAATTATTGACAATAGTAAATACAATAAAAAATACATTATATATACATCATATATTTATTGTAAATGTATAAATTTACAATAAATATATGATGTATATATAATGTATTTTTTTTCTATCGAGAACACATTATATGTATATCATTTATGTATATCTCTATTTATGTATATCTCTATTTGTTAAATTATCAACAATAAATCAAAACGAGCAATATAAGCTGCTTTGTTAAAATATTTAATTAATAATAATTAATAAAATATTTAATTAATAATAAATAATTAATTTAACATATCAATATAAGAATATCAAATATAAAAAATGAATATAGACGTTTCGGCTACATAGAGCTTTCTTTAAGTACAACTAAGTAAACATATCTTTTCCGCTTAACAACTATTTCAAATCCAAGAAAATTCTATGACAATTTATTGATGATAATTGATAGTGAATCACATTAATTCTTCCATAATTAAAGATGCAAAACAAATTACTCGTTTAACGGCAAGAATTACGTTTAGTCCCATAATGTAAGCATGATTTCACGATTGATTTATCTAAATCAAAAAAATATATAAGTTCGTAGAAATTTCTGATTTTAAAAGAACTATAAAACGATTACTTACATGATGATGTGAAAACGATATCATCAATAAATTGACATGGAATTTTCTTTGATTTAAAATAATTTGTTAAGCGGAAGAGATGTGTTTATTTAGTTACTGAAGAAGACACTGTGTAGCCGAAATTATATTCATTTATTTATATTTTATATATTGATATTCTCATATTGATATGTTAAATTAATATTAAATATTTTAACAAAACACTTTATATTGCTCGTTTATTTGGCCGAGGATAATTTAATTATTTTGCTGTGCAAATTTCGAGCGCTTTTTATTTATATTCTTGTTTGTTATTCTCTATTTGTATTTATCTTATAATTCTATTATATAAGATAAATTCTAAATTCTAAATTCTAAATTCTAAAAATACAACAAATTATCAATTTCGCCATACGTTTTATTTTATATTAATTCAAATAGGCACTTTACTTACTAATCGGCTCGATAACTCTCGATGACGTATTCGAGTGTCTGCCATCTCTAATTATCAGTATAACATTCAGCTCTAAACTATTGATTATAATGTTAAATAGCAAGAAAGTAAGTGATGAATTTTCAAACTTGCATTAACACTTGACTTTTATATGAAAAAATGTTACATTAGCAAGAAATACGGCAGCATGTGTTTAGGTAAAGATTTGTCTTAACATAATACGAAAGGATTGGTTATCACTAAATACAGATATAGAAAGGATCATTCTACAACGACATACAAGATATGGGCAATATCTAGCAGCATTTTATGCAGGTATGTACAACGTAGTAACTTGCGTATATTTTGAAGTGTATATAAAATCTTTCACAATTTTACGAAACATTATTTTATTGCTTCTTAAAAAAATTGCTTAAAGAATATACTTATAAAAAAATTCATCTTTTTGTACATATTAATAAAATAGTCTAAAGATCTTGCTAAGATTACCATTTTCTCTAGTTTTCATGCATATGACGGGATGTCTTTTCGTACTTAAACCAATCATGCTGACTCTGATGGCAAATGACATCTTCAATGTGACAAAATCTTCTGTGCCGAGATTACCATTTCGCGTTGAATACGGCGAGAAATTCAATCAATATATATATCCGATAGCATTACATAGTTATATTGCCGTGTTCGCTCACACGTTCGCCACAATCGCGGTTGATGGCTTGTATTATAGTTTAATTCAGCATGCTTGCGCAATGTTCTCAATTATTGGGTAAAGTCTCCGTTGATCATAAAAAGATAGAAACGATTTCCTTGAATTACAATCAATTTCTTCAGTGACACATAATTTCAAAATCTCGGTTTGCCAAAAGCAGTGACATTTCTTATATTACAGAAACACACTGGAGAATATTGGCAAAAATAATGAGGATATTTTTTATACAAAACGAGTTAAGATACAAGACAATAATTACAGTAAAACTTTACATTGTTTACGTAGACATCCTCTCGTGATAGAGTATGTTTAAAAATATAACGTTCTGCATAACGTTCTATCGTTGATTTATACATATACCTATATGTATTAATTTATATATAATTGTGTCCTGATTTCACAGATTTGCTGAACATATCGAATCGTTATTTACGAAAATATTTCTAATTAATCTTAACTTAAATATGATCATTGGAAGTTTAACTGGTATACAAGTACGTATCAACTGATATACAAGTACGTATCATCTTTCTTTTTTATACTACAAATAATTTTAGAACATACGAGGATTTGTCATATTTTAACAATATTATGGAAAAATAATCTTCAGTAACATCCTCATAATCGCTGTAAATTTCGACAGTCAGTGCGACAGTCGAAATAAATACGAAAATAAGTTAAATGTATTTTAGGTGTTAATGAATTTAGATAAAAGCGCAAGGGATATCGCTGGACCAATAACTATGTATATTGCACAATTCCTTCATTTATTTCTTCATTTTTGGCAAGCTCAATTTTTACTTGATTACAGTATCCTTCCATATAAATCTATGTAAGTGCATGTTAATTTGGTGGATTCTTTCATAATTAGTTACCTTATTTTTCTGATTTATTCCTTTTTTTGATAAAAATATCGATTAGGCGACTAAACTCCAATGACCTTGACCTTGACAAAGTTAAAAAGTTATTAACAAAAAAAGTTTGAAAAAATAACGACCTATTTCGGCTATATATAATATCAGAAACTGATATTATATAATTCTAAACTATCCACCTTCTGCAATCCACCTCTCCCTATTGTTTAGTGGCGCGCGACTTTCCACGCGAACACAAGTACACTGCTTTAGCAGAAAATTTGTTCTTAATGTGAAAAATTTGACTGTTTAAAACAGAGAGGAGGTAGAGTGAAAGTTGATTTGCATGGAAATCATATGCTCATAGCAGGAGGAGTAGGGGGGAGGAATTAGGATGAGAGTCGCTTCAGATGAAAGTTATGCGCTCCAAGCAGAAAGGAAGGTTGGATATGAGAGTCAAAATTTTAATCTTGTATAACAGAAATGAGATTTTATTTCTTAAACATCTTTTGTTTATAACTTTTTAACGAAGGACGAGCGACGGTTGAAACTTGTTGAAGGTCACTCAAGATCACAATATATGTCAAAGTCAAGATTATCGGTTTCTTAATCGATACTTATATTCTTTTTTTTAAATCATCACAAAAAATAGTTATATCAAAACGTATGATTTTTAGCATATTATTTATAATTTGGTGTATAATTTACAATTTGGCGTATTATTTACAATTATTATTATAAATAATCACACTTACAGATATTTTAATTCTGATTGCAATTTCTTCATATGTAACATACAATTACTCAGGTGTTATGGCGACACAGAAAAAAATGGCCATGGGCTGTAATTTAGCCACTAATTAGAATATTTTTACTAAATAGAATATTTTTGTAATTATTCTAAAAGCTTATGGCTTTTCCGTATAGCCATCTTAATCAAGTTTACAAATACAAATCAAAAGATAGATTGCAGCTTTCTGTGTTAAATATCAAAATAAAGATCTAATATTATGCAAACATTTGGTTTTACTATCAATATATAAAGGTTTAGTATTTATCATGTTAATTCATATTTATCTTATTTTGAATAGCTGCAGGGCGAATTGGTATTATACTTCGCACAGATGTCGAAAACTTCTTCTTCTAATTATGAACAGAACAACGTCACCATGCAAAATCACCGCTGGCAAAATAGTGATTTTATCTATTGAAAGTTTCGCTACAGTAAGTATAAAATTGTTATTTTGTTCTCATTCTACAATTATACTATTGTAATTGTAGCTTAGCAAAGAATTTTTTATTTCTTAAAGGTCGTAAAAACGTCTCTATCTTATCTCACTATGTTTCGTTCTCTCCAGTGATTTGGCGTATGAATCATCAAAATTGTCTAAATTAAAGTACATCTCTTTAATGTAATAAAAATTTTATGTATTATATGTACTTTTCTTTTTTTCTTTATAATTTCTGATATAAGTTTTCTTTGATTTTATAGCAACCAAAATATAGATATATACATATTAATATAATCGTACGCATGTATTTCATTACAATAATTAAGAATCATCTTTTGCTTCCATACAAATATACTTATCATTTTTTTTCCGCAATATCTAGAAGTTACATATAGATGTTTGTCAAAGAAGTCCACACTTCTCTAACAATTTTTGTAACTTTACATAAGTATGTAAGTTAATTGTTTATTGACGTAAACTATATGTAATCAACCGATCAGGTATTTTGGAAAATTTATCTTCCTAATTAACAGTGAAAATAAACAGACACTTCGTAAATTATATATGAATTCTACAATCCACATTTTATTAACGTTACATTCGCCAACTTTATTTAAATTAAAGGTAAATAAATATCATAATTTGTAGAAATTAAGATCTATTAAATTATTTTAAACTAATAATATATCATATTTTCACGCGTTTATTACTTCTGCTTACTTTCTCTAACGCAGGTATACAGCTTTTTCTAAAGCAGTACAAAGTTGCATCTTTTCTAAGACGAAATTTCTAAGAAAACTATAGTATACAGAATATGAAAATAAAATAAACTGTCTCTTCAAAGAGAACGATAAGTAACGAATTTAAAAATGTAACGATTGAAACACAGCAGGTAATTGTCCGTATGTATTTCTCAGCGCAATTACGATACTGTTGCTGAATAGATGATGGAAGAAATCAATAAGTAATATTACGTAATTTGTTGAAAATTGAACGTTGAATGGAATAAAGTACAAATGGAATAGTTGATATTTCGCAATCTTCTTATTCCGAAAAATGATTGAGAAGAAAGATCACAGTGCACAAAGCCGATATTACAGCGTTGTTAGATTTTATTTGACTATTTCAGGATTATGGCCATATCACAGACTTCGCGATAGATGTATTTGCTTCGTACTGTTCTTTGTGTTTAGCTTTACTATTTTGATACCTCAGGTATATCTATCGAAAAGTTTGCCAAAGAAGTATCATCATCTGTGCGCTGCAGAGATACCATGATTTTTTTTTTTTACACAACTAGAAGTTTAACATATTGATATACAGTTATTCATCAACTATGTGAAAATTACACACACATACGCTTACGCATACATGCCAAATTATAAATTATTAAATTTTGGAAGATATAATTTTAATAAGATCAGAAAAAGAAAAATGGAAAAATAGTCTGTTAATAAATTTTGATATAATTTATCAGAAGAAAGAAAATTTTAATGCTTTTGGAAAATTATTAAAAAATTAATATAAATGTGTACATAGGCTTTTAAAAAAAAAACGATTAATTTATTTCATGATTGCGTTTAACTCTAATACAGATACTTTATTTACTAATCGGCTCGATAACTCTCGATGACGTATTTGAATGTGTGCCATCAATATTCATCAGTATAATGATCAGCTCTAAATTATTATTTATAATGTTAAATAGCGAGAAAGTAAGTGATAAATTTTCAAACTTGCATTAACACTTGGCTTTTATATGAAAAAATGTTACATTAGTAAGAAATACGGCAGCATGTGTTTAGGTAAAGATTTGTCTTAATATAATACGAAAGGATTGGTTATCACTAAATACAGATATAGAAAGGATCATTCTGCAACGACACACAAGATATGGGCAATATCTAGCAGCATTTTATGCAGGTACAACACAGATTATAGTATAACTTGCGTATATTTTGCATATATAAAATCTTCCACGATTTTACGAAATATTATCTTATTACTTCTTTAAAAAATTGCTTAAAGAGTACATTTATCAAAAAAATTCATTTTTTTGTACACATTAATAAAATAGTATAAAGATCTTGCTAAGATTACCATTTTCTCCAGTTTTCATGCATATGACGGGATGTCTTTTCGTACTTAAACCAATCATGCTGACTCTGATGGCAAATGACATCTTCAATGTGACAAAATCTTCTGTGCTGAGATTACCATTTCGCGTTGAATACGGCGAGAAATTCAATCAATATATATATCCGATAGCACTGCATAGTTATATTGCCGTGTTCGCTCACACGTTCGGCACAATCGCGGTTGATGGCTTGTATTATAGTTTAATTCAGCATGCTTGCGCAATGTTCTCAATTATTGGGTAAAGTCTCCGTTGATCATAAAAAGATAGAAACGCTTTTCTTGAATTATAATCAATTTTTTCAGTGACTCATAATTTCAAAATCTCGGTTTGCCAAAAGCAGTGACATTTCTTATATTACAGAAACACACTAGAGAACATTGGCAAAAATAATGAGGATATTTTTTATACAAAACGAGCTAAGATACAAGATAATAATTACAGTAAAACTTTACATTGTTTGCGTAGACATCCTCTCGTGATAGAGTATGTTTAAAAATATAACGTTCTGCATAACGTTCTATCGTTGATTTATACATATACCTATATGTATTAATTTATATATAATTGTGTCCTGATTTCACAGATTTGCTGAACATATCGAATCGTTATTTACGAAAATATTTCTAATTAATCTTAACTTAAATATGATCATTGGAAGTTTAACTGGTATACAAGTACGTATCATCTTTCTTTTTTATACTACAAATAATTTTAAAACATACGAGGATTTGTCATATTTTAACAATATTATGGAAAAATAATCTTCAGTCATCCTCATAAGCGCTGCAAATTGCGACTGTCGAAATAAATACGAAAATAAGTTAAACGTGTATTTTAGGTGTTAATGAATTTAGATAAAAGCGCAAGAGATATCGCTGGACCAATAACTATGTATATTGCACAATTCCTTCATTTATTTCTTCATTTTTGGCAAGCTCAATTTTTACTTGATTACAGTATCCTTCCATATAAATCTATGTAAGTGCATGTTAATTTGGTGGATTCTTTCATAATTAGTTACCTTATTTTTCTGATTTATTCCTTTTTTTGATAAAAATATCGATTAGGCGACTAAACTCCAATGACCTTGACCTTGACAAAGTTAAAAAGTTATTAACAAAAAAAGTTTGAAAAAATAACGACCTATTTCGGCTATATATAACATCAGAAACTGATATTATATAATTCTAAACTATCCACCTTCTGCAATCCACCTCTCCCTATTGTTTAGTGGCGCGCGACTTTCCACGCGAACACAAGTACACTGCTTTAGCAGAAAATTTGTTCTTAATGTGAAAAATTTGACTGTTTAAAACAGAGAGGAGGTAGAGTGAAAGTTGATTTGCATGGAAATCATATGCTCATAGCAGGAGGAGTAGGGGGGAGGAATTAGGATGAGAGTCGCTTCAGATGAAAGTTATGCGCTCCAAGCAGAAAGGAAGGTTGGATATGAGAGTCAAAATTTTAATCTTGTATAACAGAAATGAGATTTTATTTCTTAAACATCTTTTGTTTATAACTTTTTAACGAAGGACGAGCGACGGTTGAAACTTGTTGAAGGTCACTCAAGATCACAATATATGTCAAAGTCAAGATTATCGGTTTCTTAATCGATACTTATATTCTTTTTTTTAAATCATCACAAAAAATAGTTATATCAAAACGTATGATTTTTAGCATATTATTTATAATTTGGTGTATAATTTACAATTTGGCGTATTATTTACAATTATTATTATAAATAATCACACTTACAGATATTTTAATTCTGATTGCAATTTCTTCATATGTAACATACAATTACTCAGGTGTTATGGCGACACAGAAAAAAATGGCCATGGGCTGTAATTTAGCCACTAATTAGAATATTTTTACTAAATAGAATATTTTTGTAATTATTCTAAAAGCTTATGGCTTTTCCGTATAGCCATCTTAATCAAGTTTACAAATACAAATCAAAAGATAGATTGCAGCTTTCTGTGTTAAATATCAAAATAAAGATCTAATATTATGCAAACATTTGGTTTTACTATCAATATATAAAGGTTTAGTATTTATCATGTTAATTCATATTTATCTTATTTTGAATAGCTGCAGGGCGAATTGGTATTATACTTCGCACAGATGTCGAAAACTTCTTCTTCTAATTATGAACAGAACAACGTCACCATGCAAAATCACCGCTGGCAAAATAGTGATTTTATCTATTGAAAGTTTCGCTACAGTAAGTATAAAATTGTTATTTTGTTCTCATTCTACAATTATACTATTGTAATTGTAGCTTAGCAAAGAATTTTTTATTTCTTAAAGGTCGTAAAAACGTCTCTATCTTATCTCACTATGTTTCGTTCTCTCCAGTGATTTGGCGTATGAATCATCAAAATTGTCTAAATTAAAGTACATCTCTTTAATGTAATAAAAATTTTATGTATTATATGTACTTTTCTTTTTTTCTTTATAATTTCTGATATAAGTTTTCTTTGATTTTATAGCAACCAAAATATAGATATATACATATTAATATAATCGTACGCATGTATTTCATTACAATAATTAAGTATCATCTTTTGCTTCCATACAAATATACTTATCATTTTTTTTCCGCAATATCTAGAAGTTACATATAGATGTTTGTCAAAGAAGTCCACACTTCTCTAACAATTTTTGTAACTTTACATAAGTATGTAAGTTAATTGTTTATTGACGTAAACTATATGTAATCAACCGATCAGGTATTTTGGAAAATTTATCTTCCTAATTAACAGTGAAAATAAACAGACACTTCGTAAATTATATATGAATTCTACAATCCACATTTTATTAACGTTACATTCGCCAACTTTATTTAAATTAAAGGTAAATAAATATCATAATTTGTAGAAATTAAGATCTATTAAATTATTTTAAACTAATAATATATTTTCACGCGTTTATTACTTCTGCTTACTTTCTTTAACGCAGGTATATACAGCTTTCTAAAGCAGTACAAAGTTGCATCTTTTCTAAGACGAAATTTCTAAGAAAACTATAGTATACAGAATATGAAATGAAAATAAAATGTCTCTTCAAAGAGAACGATATCTAACGGCTTTAAAAATGTAAAATGAAAAGGATTGAAACACAGCAGGTAATTGTCCATATGTATTCCTCCAGCACAATTACGATACTGTTGCTGAATAGAAAATGGAAGAAATCAATAAGTAATCTTACGTAACTTGTTGAAAATTGAATGTTGAATGGAATAAAGTACAAATGGAATAGTTGATATTTCGCAATCTTCTTATTCCGAAAAATGATTGAGAAGAAAGATCACAGAGACGATGCACAAAGCCGATATTATAGCGTTGTTAGATTCTATTTGACTATTTCAGGATTATGGCCATATCACAGACTTCGCGATAGATGTATTCGCTTCGTACCGTTGTTTGTGTTTAGCTTTACTATTCTGATACCTCAGGTATATCTATCGAAAAGTTTGCCAAAGAAGAATCATCATCTGCGCTGTAGAGATACTTGCATGATTTTTTTTTTTTTTACACGACTAGAAGTTTAATATATTGATATACAGTTATTCATCAAAGTGTATGAAAATTACACACACATACGCTTACGCATACATATGCCGAATTATAAATTATTAAATTTTTGAAAGGTATAACTTAATAAGATCCGAAAAAGAAAGATAGAAAAATAGTGTGTTAATAAATTTTGATATAATTTATCAGAAAAAAGAAAATTTTAATGTTTATGGAAAATTATAAAAAAATTAATATAAATGTGTACATAGGCTTTAAAAAAAAAAATTAATTTATTACAATTAATTTATTTCGTGATTGCATTAACTCTAATACAGATACTTTATTTACTAATCGGCTCGATCACTCTCGATGACGTGTTTGAATGTGTGCCACCAATATTCATCAGTATAACATTCAGCTCTAAACTATTGTTTATAATGTTAAATAGCGAGAAAGTAAGTGATAAATTTTCAAACTTGCATTAACACTTGACTTTTATATGAAAAAATTTTACATTAGCAAGAAATACGCGAGCATGTGTTTAGGTAAAGGCTTGTCTTAATATAATACAAAAGGATTGGCAATCATTAAATTCAATAGAAAAGGTTATTCTGGAACGGCACAGTAAGTATGGACAGAATCTGGCGACATTTTATGCAGGTGTGTATAATTTCAAGATTGTAAAAAACTAAAATAAATATTATATCTTACACGCACACATATACGTAAGTGTGTATTCTAGACCATATTCCTTGCAATCTTACAGCATTGTCATTAAACTTTAGAAAAAATTGTATAAACAATGTGCTTATCACAAAATCGATTTTTTTATTTTAAACATATCAATGTATAAAGATTTTAAGATTTTGCAATGAATATCATTTTCCCTAGTTTTAATGCATACGACAGCGAGTCTTTTCGTGGTGAAACCAATCATGCTGACCCTGATGGCGGATGATATCATTAATATAACAAAATCTTCCATTCCATTCGAGTCGAGATTACCCTTCCGCGTAGAATACGGCAAGAAATTCAATCAGTATATATATCCAATAGCAGTGCATAGTTATGCGGCCGTAGTCGCTCATTCGTTTGCCACAGTCGTGGCTGATGCATTGTATTATACCCTCATTCAACATGCTTGCGGAATGTTCTCCATTATTGGGTAAAAATGATCTCTCTTGATTATAAAAAAATAACAATGCTCTTCATAAATTTGTTTATTTCTTCGACAACTTATAAAATCTTAGTTTTTCAAAAACATCGATATTTTTCTTGACTTTACAGAAATGTATTGGAAAACATTGGAAAAAATGACACGGACCAGTTGGACGCAAAATCAGATAAAATTAAAGACGACAATTATTATAAAACTTTACACTGTTTACGTAGACATCTCGGTGTAATAGAGTACGTATGAAGAAATAGTAATGACCCCTATTTTTGCCACTTGTGCGATACTTTAATTATAATTATTTAGTATTCTCATTTCACAGATTTGGAACACATTGAACTCTGCACTCATTTCTACCGTTGTGTGATATTTACATATTAATTATAATTATTTAGTGTTCTTATTTCGCAGATTTGCGGAACATATTGAATCTGTGTATACGAAGATATTTCTGATAAATCTTAACTTTAACATGATTATTGGCAGTTTATATGGTATACAAGTACATATCAGTTTTTTCCTCTTTATGTTCTAAATACTTTTGGTAGAATGGAATGGAATGAGAATTTTCGCGAAGACAAAAACAAATTTGAGAAAAATAATACCACTTTTAGCTTTAATTTAATAATCGCGATTCAATATTTCGAACAGTTATAGTGCGTTAGTCGAAAGAAGTGTGGACAGTAATTATAATAAATATTCATTTTAGATGTTGATAAATCTTGACAAGAACATGAATGACATCGTTGCACCTATTAGTATGTATTTTGGACAACTCATTCATTTGTTTCTACATTTCTGGCAAGGTCAATTTCTACTGGATTACAGCATCCTTCCATACGAATCTATGTAAGAATATAAATTTATTCAATTCGGTAGTCTAATTACCTCCTTTTTCTTTCTTTTTTCTAAGCCCTAAAGAAAAACTTAAATAAAAATGTATGTTTATTTTATATTTTGGACATATTACAATTGCTACAAATAATCACATATTAATAATTCTACTTTAATTCTAATTTTACTACACTGACCCTTTATATGTACACAAGCAAATAAAAAAACAGATTTTGTAGCTTTCTATGTTTGGATAACAAGATAGAAATCTAGTATAAATTATAAATACTTGCTAGATTTATCGTTAATCATTTTAATTTTAATTTTTCTCATTTCATATAATAGCTGCAGAACGAATTGGTATTACACTTCGCAAAGATGTCGAAAACTTCTGCTCCTAATGATGTATAGAACAATAATACCTTGCAAAATAACAGCTGGTAAACTAATGATTCTATCCATCGATAATTTTGCCATGGTAACCATATAACTGCATTATTGTATTTTAATTTTTGTTGTTATAATCGCAGTTTACCGAAAAAACTTTTATTTCTTAAAGGTTGTGAAGACTTCTCTGTCTTATCTCACCTTGTTTCGTTCTATGCAATGATGATTTAGCGCATTTAAATATTTATTCAAAAACTTCTTAAATTAAAATGCATTTCTTTAATTCTCTTTTTTTATATATAAACAATCATTTGGATGTTTTTATATCTCTATCAATATTATCAATAATACATTGTATTCCGATTTATTATGTCATTTAAGAACATTATGGATCTAGATTTAATCATATTTTTTGAAAAAAAATAAATAAAAACTAAATAAATATTAAACGGAATAAACACGTTAAGTATAGTTTGTTATGGCAATATATCTAAAAGATAAAGATTTTAATTATCATAATGCATTTTTATCATAGGTTTTCACCTTTGTAAACATGGCACTCCTCGACTTTCTATAAATTAAATTTTTTATAAAAAATGATAGTATTTCGTTTGTAATTGTTTGAAGTAACAACAGTTTTGTTTGTAGTTTCATATAACAAAAATATAATAAAATTTTTTTTTTTAAATGACTATCACTCGAGTTTGGGTTAAAAAAATTTTTAATGTATCTTAATTCAGAATCGTTTGTAGTTGTTTGTATGTAGTGATTTTCCGGTCGTTTGTAGTTGCACCGTTTAAAAGTTACCGCAAATTTACAATATTACGTACCTTCGGTGTTTTAAACGACGCAACTACAAACGACCAGCAAATCGCTACTAACAATTACAAACTTCTAAGGAAGATATCACAAACGGATTAGAGATATTTCAAAAATTGGCAAACAACTACAAATGAAATATTATCACATTTTTTTATAATATAAAACAAATTTAATTAATAAAAAATAGAGTGCTAGGTTCACAAAAATCAGGTTTTCGATGGAATTGCATATTTAAAAGTATTTAAAGGTAAAGAATAAATATTAAAAGAATAAATATCGTAAAGAATAAATATTAAAAGAGGAAAAAATATGCTAAACAATATTCATATAAAATAATATTTTGCAACATTTTTTTCGCTGCTGAAATATAAAAATATCCCAAATGCAACAAAAATCTAATTATTAGTATATAATTATTAATATACGCGAATTTTTCTTGGTTTCACTTGGATAGTATCAACGTATTATTACACAGTTATTGCACATATTTCTGTGCACTTATGTTGCACATTTAAGCTATATACTTGTACATATTTTGAGATGCAAGTTGTAAGCGAATTTTATATATCTAGAAAAAGGATGTACAATTCAACAACTTATATGTTGTATAATTATAAATAAAGATGCATAAGAAAACATTTTACTGCAATTTCCGTAACAATACACGTGTGTTTGTAACAATGTGTGTAACAATGTGTGTAAAAATATATTTGATTATAGTACAAGCGAAAAAGGTTAATTAGTTTTTGAACACTAGCAATTATAATTTCACATGTATGTATTTTGATATAAAATTAAAAAAGAAAGAGACTTGAGACTGAACACTCAAAATATGTATTGTACCACAACTTTGTACACGTTAACTTTGATCATGTAAAAACTATTTAAAAATTTTTTTGTAAACAATGTCATGCGTCTCAATAACGAATAGATCCGAACGAATAAATGAATGCAAACATTATGATCTTAAAATAGAATTTATGTCATTATCATGAAATAAAAAAATCTTCGTCATTAATTTTTTACATTAATTTTGCTTACTGTTGAAAAACTTGCTTGAACGTACAAAATAACAATGTTATACGCATTAATTGAATGCATAATACATTTCAACATAAGAACTAGCATCAATTTTTACTTTTATGTCATGCAACTTTATGTATCTAGAAATTTACATTAACATAACATAAAACTCATTGAAATTTTCAATAAAAAAGGTAAGAAAGTAAAAGAATTACTTATATCTGTAATTAACACATAATTATATGTATATACATATAAATTAATTGTTAATTAATTGTTTATTATCGTACGGATATAACTAATTTAATCCGGAAAGTATTTATCCAAAAAGCGGACGGATGATCCATAATCAAGATCTGAATTTTAAGAATTATCTTTCATCTCTATGTTATCTCAACTTTACTCAAATCAAACTCAAATCAGAAATTTACTCATAAACGTTGAAGTTCGTAAAAATTTTCTAAATTGAATCGAAATAATAATATCTTATATTCTTACGTAATTTATCATATCTGCTATTTACTTTTTGCAATCATTCCATTGTTCGAATGCAGACAAAATTTTATCTTTTCCCGCACGAGATAAATTCACGTAATGTGTTAAGAGGTACATTTGAAACTGATTCACAATAATGAAAACAGAATATGAAAGTAAAGGAAAATGTCCTTTCAGAGAGAAACAATAAGGTATTAGCTTTATAATGTAGAAAGGACACTGCTAAAACGCATACA
>NW_017259238.1:270928-272671 GCF_001594045.1 Atta colombica | reverse complement strand
ATCTAGAAAAAGGATGTACAATTCAACAACTTATATGTTGTATAATTATAAATAAAGATGCATAAGAAAACATTTTACTGCAATTTCCGTAACAATACACGTGTGTTTGTAACAATGTGTGTAACAATGTGTGTAAAAATATATTTGATTATAGTACAAGCGAAAAAGGTTAATTAGTTTTTGAACACTAGCAATTATAATTTCACATGTATGTATTTTGATATAAAATTAAAAAAGAAAGAGACTTGAGACTGAACACTCAAAATATGTATTGTACCACAACTTTGTACACGTTAACTTTGATCATGTAAAAACTATTTAAAAATTTTTTTGTAAACAATGTCATGCGTCTCAATAACGAATAGATCCGAACGAATAAATGAATGCAAACATTATGATCTTAAAATAGAATTTATGTCATTATCATGAAATAAAAAAATCTTCGTCATTAATTTTTTACATTAATTTTGCTTACTGTTGAAAAACTTGCTTGAACGTACAAAATAACAATGTTATACGCATTAATTGAATGCATAATACATTTCAACATAAGAACTAGCATCAATTTTTACTTTTATGTCATGCAACTTTATGTATCTAGAAATTTACATTAACATAACATAAAACTCATTGAAATTTTCAATAAAAAAGGTAAGAAAGTAAAAGAATTACTTATATCTGTAATTAACACATAATTATATGTATATACATATAAATTAATTGTTAATTAATTGTTTATTATCGTACGGATATAACTAATTTAATCCGGAAAGTATTTATCCAAAAAGCGGACGGATGATCCATAATCAAGATCTGAATTTTAAGAATTATCTTTCATCTCTATGTTATCTCAACTTTACTCAAATCAAACTCAAATCAGAAATTTACTCATAAACGTTGAAGTTCGTAAAAATTTTCTAAATTGAATCGAAATAATAATATCTTATATTCTTACGTAATTTATCATATCTGCTATTTACTTTTTGCAATCATTCCATTGTTCGAATGCAGACAAAATTTTATCTTTTCCCGCACGAGATAAATTCACGTAATGTGTTAAGAGGTACATTTGAAACTGATTCACAATAATGAAAACAGAATATGAAAGTAAAGGAAAATGTCCTTTCAGAGAGAAACAATAAGGTATTAGCTTTATAATGTAGAAAGGACACTGCTAAAACGCATACAATAAATGGAGGAACTTATACCTTAGCGTAATTACGGTACTATTACGGAACAGAAGATAGATAGAATTGATAAGTAAGTTTTCGCAATTTCTCGAATGTCAAACATTTGCATTGAATCGCTAATAGAGTTCGCAATCTTAATATTCCGAAAAATGAACGACAAGGAAGACGTTTGTCAAAGCCGCTATTATTTTGTTCTTAGATTATATCTGACTATTTCAGGATTATGGCCATATTATAATCTTCGCGACAGATGTATTTGCTTCGTGCTGTTGTTTATATTGTGCTCTAGTATTGCGATACCTCAGGTATATCAAAAATTATCAAAAAAAAAATAGAACTTATTGATCGTATATACATTTTTTCTTGAGTGATCAGAAATATACCAAATGCAATTATCTAATGAATTTAATTATCTAATTAATCAACTATGCACACACGCATGTTAAATTTCATTAAATATTTAAAATATATACGAATAACTTTAATCAGAAAGAGAATAGATACATAAAATACATTTTGATGTACTCAAATGTAATTGTAAATTATTGATAAT
>NW_017259238.1:232251-270828 GCF_001594045.1 Atta colombica | reverse complement strand
TATATGTATATCTCTATTTGTTAAATTATCAATGATAAATCAAAACGAGCAATATATGGTGTTTTGTTAAAATATTTAATATTAATTTAATCAATATAAGAATTTCAAATAAGAATATCAATATAAGAATATCAAATAAAAAAAATGAATATAGACGTTTCGGCTACATAAAGCTTTCTTTAAGTATAACTAAGTAAACATATCTCTTCCGCTTAACAACTATTTCAAATCAAAGAAAATTCTATGTCAATTTATTGATGATAATTGAATCTCATCAATTCTTCCAAAGATATCCATAATTAAAGATGCAAAACAAATTACTCATTTAACGGCGAGAATTACGTTTAATCTCATAATGTAAGCATAATTTCACGACTGATTTAGCTAAATCAAAAAAATATATAAATTCGTAGAAATTCCTGATTTTAAAAGAACTATAAAACGATTACTTATATGATGTGAAAACGATATCATCAATAAATTGACATGGAATTTTTTTTTATTTGAAATAGTTATTAAGCAGAAGAGATGTATTCATTTAATTATACTGAAGAAGACTCTGTGTAGCCGAAACATCTATATTCATTTATTTATATATTGATATTCCTTTATATATTGATATTCTCATATTGATGTGTTAGATTAATATTAAATATTTTAACAAAACACCTTATATTGCTCGTTTATTTGATCAAGGATAATTTAATTATTTTGCTGTGCAAATTTCAAGCGCTTTTTATTTATATTCTTGTTTGTTATTCTCTATTTGTATTTATCTTATATAATTCTATTATAAATTCCAAAAATACAACAAATTATCAATTTCGCCATTATACGTTTTATTTTATACTAATTCCAATAGGACTTTACTTACTAATCGGCTCGATAACTCTCGATGATGTGTTCGAGTGTCTGCCATCTCTAATTATCAGTATAACATTCAGCTCTAAACTATTGATTATAATGTTAATAGCAAGAAAGTAAGTGATGAATTTTCAAACTTGCATTAACACTTGACTTTTATATGGAAAAAATGTTAGCAAGAAATACGGCAGCATGTGATTAGATAAAGATTTGTCTTAATATAATACGAAAGGATTGATTATCACTAAATACAAATATAGAAAGGATATGGGTAATATCTAGCATTTTATGCAGGTATGTACAACGCAGGTAATATAGTAACTTGCGTACATTTTGAAGCATATATAAAATCTTCCACGATTTTATATTATTTTATTGCTTCATAAAAAAATTGCTTAAAGAGTATACTTATCAGAAAAATTCATCTTTTTGTACACATTAATAAAACAGTATAAAGATCTTGCTAAGTTTATCATTTTCTCTAGTTTTCATGCATATGACGGGATGTCTTTTCGTACTTAAACCAATCATGCTGACTCTGATGGCAAATGACATCTTTAATGTGACAAAATCTTCTGTGCCGAGATTACCATTTCGCGTTGAACACGGCGAGAAATTCATCATTATATATATCCGATAGCACCGCATAGTTATTGCTGTATTCGCCACAATCGCGGCTTGTATTATAGTTTAATTCAGCATGCTTGCGCAATGTTCTCAATTATTGGGTAAAGTCTCCGTTGATCATAAAAAGATAGAAACGCTTTCCTTGCATTATAATCAATTTTTTCAGTGAATCATAATTTCAAAATCTCGATTTGCCAAAAGCAGTGATATTTCTTACATTACAGAAACACACTGGAGAACATTGGCAAAAATAATGAGGATATTTTTTTATACAAAACGAGCTAAGATACAAGACAATAATTACAGTAAAACTTTACATTGTTTATGTAGACATCTTCTCGTGACAGAGTATGTTTAAAAATATACTGCATAACGTTCTATCATTGATTTATAATATACCTATATGTATTAATTTATATATAATTATGTAATGTCCTGATTTCACAGATTTGCTGCACATATCGAATCGTTATTTGCGAAAATATTTCTAATTAATCTTAACTTAAATATGATCATTGGAAATTTAACTGATATACAAGTACGTATCATCTTTCTTTTTTATAGTACAAATAATTTGAGAACATACGAGGATTTGTCATATTTTAACAATATTATGGAAAAATAATCTTTAGTAACATCTTCATAACCGCTGCAAATTTCGACAGGCAGTGCGACAGAAATAATTAAGAAAATAAGTTAAATGTATTTTAGGTGTTAATGAATTTAGATAAAAGCGCAAAGGACATCGCTGAGCCAATAATTATGTATGTTGCACAATTCCTTCATTTATTTCTTCATTTTTGGCAAGCTCAATACTTTACTTGATTATAGTATCCTTCCATATAAATCTATGTAAGTGCATGTTAATTTAAGTGGATTCTTTCATAATTAGTTACCTTATTTATCTAATTTATTCCTTTTTTTGGTAAAAATATCGATTAGGGGACCAAACTCCAAGAACCTTGACCTTGACAAAGTTAAAAAGTTATTAACAAAAAAAGTTTGAAAAAATAACGATCTATTTCGGCTATATATAATATCAGAAATTATTTTAAACTATCCACCTTCTGCATTCCATCTCCCCCATCGTTTAGTGGCGCGCGAGCACAAGTACACTGCTTTAGCAGAAAATTTCTTAATGTGAAAAATTTGACTGTTTAAAAACAGAGAGGAAGTAGAGTGAAAGTCGATTCGCGTGGAAATCGTATGCCCCCAAGTAGAAGAGGGAGGGGGAAGGAATTAGGATGAGAGTAACTTCAGTTGAAAGTCATGCGCTCCAAGCAGAAAGGAAGGTGGGATATGAGAGTCAAAATTTTAATTCTGTATAACAGAAATGAGACGTTATTTCTTAAACATCTTTTTGTTTATAACTTTTTAACGAAGGACGAGCGACGGTTGAAACTTATTGAAGGTCACTCAAGATCACAATATATGTCAAAGTCAAGATTATTGGAGCTTGGTTTCTTAATCGATACATTTATTCTTTTTTTTAAATCATCACAAAAAATAGTTATATCAAAACGTATGATTTTTGGCATATTATTTATAATTTGGTGTATTATGTACAATTTGGCGTATTATTTACAATTATTATTATAAATAATCACACTTACAGATATTTTAATTCTGATTGCAATTTCTTCATATGTAATATACAATTACTCAGGTGTTATGGCGACACAGAAAAAAATGGCCATGGATTGGAATTTAGCCAATAATTAGAATATCTGTACTAAATAGAATATCTTTATAATTATTCTAAAAGCTTATGGTCATCTTTTCCGTATAGCCATCAAGTTTATAAATACAAATTAAAAAATAGATTGCAACTTCCTGTGTTAAATATCAAAATAAAGATCTAATATTATGCAAACATTTGGTTTTACTATCAATATATAAAGGTTTATTATTTATCATTTTAATTTATATTTATCTTATTTTGAATAGCTGCAGGGCGAATTGATATTATGCTTCGCACAGATGTCGAAAACTTCTTCTTCTAATTATGAACAGAACAACGTCTCCATGCAAAATCACCGTCGGCAAAATAGTGATTTTATCTATTGAAATCTTCGCTACGGTAAGTATAAAATTGTTATGTCTACAAATTATACTATTGTAATTGTAGCTTATCAAAGAATTTTTTATTTCTTAAAAGTCCTAAAAACACTCTATCTTATCTCACTATGTTTCGTTCTCTCCAGTGATGATTTGGCGTATGAATCATTAAAATTGTCTAAATTAAAATACATCTCTTTAATGTAATAAAAATTTTATGTATTATATGTACTTTTCTTTTTTTCTTTATAATTTCTGATATAAGTTTTCTTTGATTTTATAGCAACCAAAATATAGATATATACATATTAATATAATCGTACGCATGTATTTCATTACAATAATTAAGTATCATCTTTTGCTTCCATACAAATATACTTATCATTTTTTTTTCCGCAATATCTAGAAGTTACTTATAGATGTTTGTCAAAGAAGTCCACACTTCTCTAACAATTTTTGTAACTTTACAAGTATGTAAGTTAATTGTTTATTGACGTAAACTATACGCAATCAACCGATCAGGTACTCTGGAAAATTTATCTTCCTAATTAACAGTGAAAATGAACAAAAACACTTCGAAAATTATATATGAATTCTACAATCCACATTTTATTAACGTTACATTCGTCAACTTTATTTAAATTAAAGGTAAATAAATATCATGGTTTGTAAAAATTAAGATCTATTATTATAGATCTATTAAATTATTTTAAACTAATAATATATCATATTTTCACGCGCTTATTACTTCGCTTACTTTCTGTAACGCAGGTATATACAGTTTTCTCTAAAGCAGTACAAAGTCGCATCTTTTCTAAGACGAAATTTCTAAGAAAACTATAGTATACAGAATATGAAATTAAAATAAACTGTCTCTTCAAAGAGAACGATAAGTAACGGCTTTAAAAATGTAAAAGGAAAAGGATTGAAACACAGCAGGTAATTGTCCGTATATATTCCTCAGCGCAATTACGATACTGTTGCTGAATAGAAGATAGAAGAAATCAATAAGTAATCTTACGTAATTTGTTGAAAATTGAACATTGAATGGAATAAAGTACAAATGGAATAGTTGATATTTCGCAATCTTCTTATTCCGAAAAATGATTGAGAAGAAAGATCACAGAGACGATGCACAAAGCCGATATTATAGCGTTGTTAGATTCTATTTGACTATTTCAGGATTATGGCCATATCACAGACTTCGCGATAGATGTATTCGCTTCGCACCGTTGTTTGTGTTTAGCTTTACTATTCTGATACCTCAGGTATATCTATCGAAAGGTTTACTAAAGAAGAATCATCATCTGTGCGCTGCAGAGATACTAGCATGACTTTTTTTTTTTTACACGACTAGAAGTTTAATATATTGATATACAGTTATTCATCAAACTATGAAAATTACACACATACGCTGCCGCATACATATGCCAAATTATAAATTATTAAATTTTTGAAAGGTATAACTTTAATAAGATCCGAAAAAAAAAGATGGAAAAATAGTCTGTTAATAAATTTTGATATAATTTATCAGAAGAAAGAAAATTTTAATGTTTTTGGAAAATTATAAAAAAATTAATATAAATGTGTATATAGACTTTAAAAAAAAAACGATTAATTTATTTCGTGATTGCGTTTAACTCTAATACAGATACTTTATTTACTAATCGGCTCGATCACTCTCGATGACATATTTGAATGTGTGCCACCAATATTCATCAGTATAATGTTCAGCTCTAAACTATTGTTTATAATGTTAAATAGCGAGAAAGTAAGTGATAAATTTTCAACTTGCATTAACACTTGACTTTTATATGAAAAAATTTTACATTAGCAAGAAATACGCGAGCATGTGTTTAGGTAAAGGCTTGTCTTAATATAATACAAAAGGATTGGCAATCATTAAATTCAATAGAAAAGGTTATTCTGGAACGGCACAGTAAGTATGGACAGAATCTGGCGACATTTTATGCAGGTGTGTATAATTTCAAGATTGTAAAAAACTAAGATAAATATTATATCTTACACGCACACATATACGTAAGTGTGTATTCTAGATCATATTCCTTACAATCTTCCAGCATTGTCATTAAATTTAGAAAAAATTGTATAAACAATGTGCTTATCACAAAATCGATCTTTTTATTTTAAACATATCAATGAATGTATAATGATTTTAAGATTATGCAACGAATATTATTTTCCCTAGTTTTAATGCATACGACAGCGAGCCTTTTCGTGGTAAAACCAATTATGCTAACTCTGATGGCGGATGATATCATTAATATAACAAAATCTTCCATTCCATTCGAGTCGAGATTACCCTTCCACGTAGAATACGGCAAGAAATTCAATCAGTATATATATCCAATAGCAGTGCATAGTTATGCGGCCGTAGTCGCTCATTCGTTTGCCACAGTCGTGGCTGATGCATTGTATTATACCCTCATTCAACATGCTTGCGGAATGTTCTCCATTATTGGGTAAAAATGATCTCTCTTGATTATAAAAAGATAACAATGCTCTTCATAAATTTGTTTATTTCTTCGACAACTTATAAAATCTTAGTTTTTCAAAAACATCGATATTTTTCTTGACTTTACAGAAATGTATTGGAAAACATTGGAAAAAATGACACGGACCAGTTGGACGCAAAATCAGATAAAATTAAAGACGACAATTATTATAAAACTTTACACTGTTTACGTAGACATCTCTGTGTAATAGAGTACGTATGAAGAAATATCAAGTAACGACTCCTATTTTTATCACGTGTGCGATACTTCATATTAATTATAATTATTTAGTGTTCTCATTTCACAGATTTGAAACACATTGAACTCTGCACTCATTTCTACCGTTGTGTGATATTTACATATTTATATTATATTATATATTAATTATAATTATTTAGTGTTCTTATTTCGCAGATTTGCGGAACATATTGAATCTGTGTATACGAAGATATTTCTGATAAATCTTAACTTTAACATGATTATGGGCAGTTTATATGGTATACAAGTACGTATCAGTTTTTTCCTCTTTACGTTCTAAATACTTTTAGTATTTAGAATGGAATGGAATGAGAATTTTCGCGAAGACAACAAATTTGAGAAAAATAACTATTTTTAGCTTTCATTTAATAATCGCGATTCAATATATTGAACAGCTATAGTGCGTTAATCGAAAGAAGTATGGACAGTAATTATAAATATGCATTTTAGATGTTGATAAATCTTGACAAGAACGTGAATGACATCGTTGCACCTATTAGTATGTATTTTGGACAACTCATTCATTTGTTTCTTCATTTCTGGCAAGGTCAATTTCTACTGGATTACAGCATCCTTCCATACGAATCTATGTAAGAATGTAAATTTATTCAATTCGGTAATCTAATTACCTCCTTTTTCTTTCTTTTTTCTAAGCCCTAAAGAAAAACTTAAATAAAAGTGTATGTTTATTTTATATTTTGGACATATTATAATTGCTACAAATAATCGCATATTAATAATTCTACTTTAATTCTAATTTTACTACAACTGACCCTTTATATGTACACAAGCAAATAAAAAAACAGATTTTGTAGCTTTCTATGTTTGGATAACAAGATAGAAATCTAGTATAAATTATAAATACTTGCTAGATTTATCGTTAATCATTTTAATTTTAATTTTTCTCATTTCATATAATAGCTGCAGAACGAATTGGTATTACACTTCGCAAAGATGTCGAAAACTTCTGCTCCTAATGATGTATAGAACAGTAATACCTTGCAAAATAACAGCTGGTAAACTAATGATTCTATCCATCGATAATTTTGGCATGGTAAACATATAACTGCATTATTGTATTTTATTTTTTGTTATTATAATCGCAGTTTACGAAAAAACTTTTATTTCTTAAAGGTTGTGAAGACTTCTCTGTCTTACCTTGTTTCGTTCTATACAATGATGATTTAGCGCATTTAAATATTTATTCAAAAACTTCTTAAATTAAAAACATATTTCTTTAACCCGAGTCACCTCTTTTTTTTATATAAACAATCACCTGGGATGTTTTTATATCTCTATCAATATTATCAACAATATATTGTATTCCGATTTATATTATCATTTATGAATATTATGGATATAGATTTAATCATATTTTTTGAAAAAAAGTAAATAAAAACTAAACAAATATTAAACGGAATAAACGTTAAGTATAGTTATGGCAATATATCTAAAAGATTTTAATTATTATAATGCATTTTTGCACAGGTTTTCACCTCTGTGAACGTAGCATTCTTCGACTTTCTATAAATTAAATTTTTTATAAAAAATGATAGTATTTCGTTTGTAATAACAATTGTTTGTAGTAACAATAGTTTTATTTGTAGTTTCATATAATAAAAATATAATAAAATTTTTTTTTAAATGACTGTCACCCGAGTTTAAGGTAAAAAAAGTTTTGAATGTATCTTGATTCAGAATCGTTTGTAGTTGTTTGTTATGTAGTGATTTTCCGGTCAAAAATTGGCAAACAACTACAAATGAAATATTATCACATTTTTTTATAGTATAAAACAAATTTAATTAATAAAAAATCGAGTGCTAAGTTCACAAAAATCAGGTTTTCGATGGAATTGCATATTTAAAGGTAAAGAATAAATATTAAAACAGGAAAAAATATGCTAAACAATATAAAACAATATTTTGCAACATTTTTTTCGCTGCTGAAATATAAAAATATCCCAAATGACTGAATTCCTTGATTAATGCAACAAAAATCTAACTATTAATATATAATTATTAATAGTTAGATTTTTACTCGAATTTTTCTTGGTTTCACTTGGATAGTATCAACGTATTATTACACAGTTATTGCACATACTTCTGTGCACTTATGTTGCACATTTAAGCTATACTTGTACATATTTTGAGATGCAAGTTGTAGGCGAATTTTATAATCTAGAAAAAGGATGTACAATTCAACAACTTATATATTGTATAATTATAAATAAAGATGCATAAGAAAACATTTTACTGCAATTTCCGTAACAATACACGTGTGTTTGTAACAATGTGTGTAACAATGTGTGTAAAAATATATTTGATTATAGTACAAGCGAAAAAGGTTAATTAGTTTTTGAACACTAGCAATTATAATTTCACATGTATGTATTTTGATATAAAATTAAAAAAGAAAGAGACTTGAGACTGAACACTCAAAATATGTATTGTACCACAACTTTGTACACGTTAACTTTGATCATGTAAAAACTATTTAAAAATTTTTTTGTAAACAATGTCATGCGTCTCAATAACGAATAGATCCGAACGAATAAATGAATGCAAACATTATGATCTTAAAACAGAATTTATGTCATCATCATGAAATAAAAAAATCTTCGTCATTAATTGTTTTGCTTACTGTTGAAAAACTTGCTTGAACGTACAAAATAAAAATGTTATACGCATTAATTGAATGCATAATACATTTCAACATAAGAACTAGCATCAATTTTTACTTTTATGTCATGCAACTTTATGTATCTAGAAATTTACATTAACATAACATAAAACTCATTGAAATTTTCAATAAAAAAGGTAAGAAAGTAAAAGAATTATTTATATCTGTAATTAACACATAATTATATATATATACATATAAATTAATTGTTAATTAATTATTTATTATCGTACAGATATAACTAATTTAATCCGGAAAGTATTTATCCAAAAAGCGGACGGATGATCCATAATCAAGATCTGAATTTTAAGAATTATCTTTCATCTCTATGTTATCTCAACTTTACTCAAATCAAACTCAAATCAGAAATTTACTCATAAACGTTGAAGTTCGTAAAAATTTTCTAAATTGAATCGAAATAATAATATCTTATATTCTTACGTAATTTATCATATCTGCTATTTACTTTTTGCAATCATTCCATTGTTCGAATGCAGACAAAATTTTATCTTTTCCCGCACGAGATAAATTCACGTAATGTGTTAAGAGGTACATTTGAAACTGATTCACAATAATGAAAACAGAATATGAAAGTAAAGGAAAATGTCCTTTCAGAGAGAAACAATAAGGTATTAGCTTTATAATGTAGAAAGGACACTGCTAAAACGCATACAATAAATGGAGGAACTTATACCTTAGCGTAATTACGGTACTATTACGGAACAGAAGATAGATAGAATTGATAAGTAAGTTTTCGCAATTTCTCGAATGTCAAACATTTGCATTGAATCGCTAATAGAGTTCGCAATCTTAATATTCCGAAAAATGAACGACAAGGAAGACGTTTGTCAAAGCCGCTATTACTTTGTTCTTAGATTATATCTGACTATTTCAGGATTATGGCCGTATCATAAACTTCGCGATAGATGTATTCGCTTTGTGTCACTGTTTGTGTTTAGCTTTACTATACTGATACCTCAGGTATATTCATTAAAAGATTTGCCAGAAAAGAATATTCTATAATCTATTTCTTGCACTGCAAAATTACTATATATTTTCTTTTTTTGTATGATTAGAAGTTAAGAATTTAATATATCAATATAGTTACAGTTTACTCATTAAACTAGGTAATGAAAATCACATATATATGCGTGAACGTATATATATATATATATATGTAAAATTTTATTAAATTATTAAAAGATATCACTTTAATTTAATTTTAAGAAGAAAAAGAAGAGAAACTATATTAAAAACAAATATTTTAATATAATTTATCAGAAAAATGAAAATATTAAATGTATGTGGAAAATTATGAAAAAATAAACATATGTCTATGTAGTCATTTCAAATTTAGAAAAATATGCTCAATTTATCAATTCGTAATTGCGTTTAAATCTAATATATTGAATTATCTACAAAAGATTTAAATTTAATAAATGAAATTAAAAATTGAAATCTTCTGCGTTTCAATTTTCCTTCAAAATTGGCACGAACTTTCCGGACAATCCAATAGATACTTTATTTATTAATCGGCTCGACCACTCTCGATGACGTATTCGAGTGTGCGCCATCGATATTCATTAGCATATTATTCAGTTTCAAAATATTGGTCATAATGTTAAATAGTGAGAAAGTAAGTAATGAGTTTTCAATCTTTCAATAATCTTTCAATAATTTTTACTTTTGTATAAATATGCAGGGTGACCTTAAATTACGACATCATCCATCCTAAGCAGGTAGAACGAACTAAACTGAATCGGAAAGTTTAAAGTCCTTTACTATTTTGTAATTTTCGCAATAGTTAACGAGATATTAATTACTAAATATTGATCTTCAATAATTTTATCTCAAATACTATCAATTTTTATAGAAAAAATAGTAAAAAATAAAAATTATTTATTTTCTTCTCATAAAATTCTGAGGTTTTTTCAGAATTTTTTTAGAATTTTTTAATAGCGTATTTTCTCATGTTGGTAAACGTAAGAAAATGCAATACTAAAAAGTTAATAAAAAATTCTGAAAAAATTCGTAGAGTTCTATGAGAAAAAAATAAATGTTTTTTTGTTCTCTTGCAGTTTTTCTGTAAAGTTGATAGTATTTAAGTAAAAAATTATTAGGCCAATATATTTAGCGATTTTTAGTAATTAATATTTCGTTAATCATTACAAAAATTGCAAAATAATAGAAGACTTTTTAGTCTTCTATTATTTAGTCAGTTTAGTCAGTTTAGACCTGCTCAAGATGAATAATGCTGTTATTTAAAGACATCCTGACAATAAGAAACATACGAACATTTGTTTAGTTAAAGATTTGTCTTAACATAATACAAAAGGACTGGCTATCATTAAATACGAATGTAGAAAAAATTATTTTGGAACGGCATACTAAGTTTGGACAATATCTGGAAACATCTTATGCAGGTGTGTAGAATTTTGAAGTTGTAAAAATTTATGTAAACATTTTGAACGCACATGTATGTAAGTGTGCATTCTGGATATTTCTCACGATTTTATACTGAGAGAAAACTGTGTATTAAATTTTAAATATTTATTTGAATAATGTTAAATATTTATTTAATGTAAACATATATTTACTCGGTATAAGAACCATATTTAATTTGATTTGATTATAATATCTTTTTAATTCCACTTTAAGTATAAAGTCCACTGCAGCATCTCCAAATTTTGTATCTTTAATCTTACAAAAGAATTTTTTATTCCGTTCAGGAATAAATTCGGAGATTTATATCGAATGCAATGTTCCGACAATTTGGTCACTCCCCTTAAAGAAAAATTGCATAAAAAATATACTAATTGCAAAAATTTTGCAATTTTTTTTTAAACATATCAATATATGCTTGAAAATCTTGCATACAATGTATACATTTCCTAGTTTTCATGCACACGACCGCGTGCCTTTTCATGCTTAAACCAATCGTGCTGACTCTGACAGCGAATGATGTCTTCAATCTGACAAAATCTTCTATAACATATGCATCGAGATTACCCTTCCATGTAGAGTACGGCGAAAAATTCAATCAATATATATATCCAATAGCAGTGCATAATTATGTGGCCGTAGTCGCTCATTCGTTTGCCACAATCGCCGTTGATGGATTGTACTACAGTTTAATTCAGCATGCTTGTGGAATGTTCTCGATTATTGGGTAAGCTTTTTTGATCATGAAAAATCTCTTTTAATCATGAAAAAACAGGAATGTTCTTCTTGTAATCAATTTCTTCGATGACTCATATAATCTCGAAATCTCGATTTTTGCCAAAAATATATTTCTGGCATTACAGAAACACACTGGAGAACATTGGTAAAAATAACGAGGAAAATTTTGATGTGAAATCAATCAAAGTAAAAGACGACAATTATAGTAAAACTTTACATTGTTTACGTAGACATATCATTGTGATAGAGTACGTATGAAATTCATGTAATATCTACATACATTTTTGTCATTGATATTGGTATTTACATATTAATTTACAAATTATCGTTTAGTGTTTCCATTTTACAGATTTGCAGAGCATATCGAATCGTTATTTACAAAAATATTTCTGATGACTCTTAACTTAAATATGATTGTTAGCAGTATATCCGGTATACAAGTATGTATCAGTTATTCTTTTCTATTGATATAATAAATAAGAATAAATTTATATTACAAATAATAAATTTTAGTAACATTTTTATTATATTTCGACGATAACAAACAGAAAATTGTTGAGAAAAAAATCTTTATAAATAATCTAATAAATAACCATCTTTAACAATTTTTAGTAATCGATAAATTTATCAATGCGATAGCCAAAAAAAGTACAAAAATAAGTCATGTGTATTTTAGGTGCTAATGAATTTAGATAAAGGCGCAAATGACATCATTGGACCCTTAACTATCTACGTTGCACAACTTATTCATTTATTTCTTCATTTTTGGCAAGGTCAATTTTTACTTGACTACAGCGTCCTCCCATATGAATCTATGTAAGAATGAATCCAAGTCAGTAATCTAATTACCTAATTTTCTTTTTCTCTTTTCTTTTTTAAGCTTTCGAGGGAAAACTCAAATAAAAATGTATAGTTTTCTTTGTTATAGGCATATTAATTACAATTGCTATAAGCCATAAATAATCTTTTTATATGTAGCATATACGAGACAATTAATTAATTTTTCTTTTTATGTTTGGATGGCGAGACAAAAACTTATAAATGCAAATATTTGCTAGATTTATCGTTAATTATTTTAATTTTTCTTGTTTCACATAATAGCTGCAGGGCCAATTGGTATTATACTTCACAAAGATGTCGAAAACTTCTGCTCCTAATGATGTACAAAACAGTAATACCTTGCAGAATAACAGCTAGTAAACTAATGATTCTATCCATCGATAACTTTGCCACGGTAAATATATAACTGCATTACCGTGTTTTTAATTTTTATTGTCATAAGCGTAATTTATCAAGAAAAATCTTTTATTTTTTAAAGGTTGTAAAAACTTCTCTGTCTTATCTTACTGTGTTCCGTTCAATGCAGTGATGATTTGGCGCATCAAGTATGCACTCAAAATCGCTAAGTTACAACGTATCTCTTTAATGCAACAAAAATCCAACATATCCATAATTTGAATTTTTCCTTCAATTCACAGTAGCATCGACGTTATTACACTTGCTTCTGTGTATTTACGTTGCGTATTTAATTATTAAGCTACAAATTTGTTCAAATTATTTTGAGATGCAAATTATCTTGAAATGCGAGATGAATTTTATGTGCTAAAGAAAGGATGTAACAATTCGACAATCTATTTATAATTATTCGAAATAAGGATGCATGGAAAAAAACATTTTATTGACATTTTTCGATAACAATTTTCTAAAACAATGCGCGAAAATGGGTGTTTGATTATGTATAAACGAAAAAGGTTCTTGTGTATCGAGAATTACTATATTTCACATCTGATACAAAATAAAAGAAGAACAATACTTAAAACTGAAAACTCGAAAAATGTCTCGTACAATTATAATAATTTCGTATACTTTGATAATATACAAACATTAATTTTTTCAAATAATCCATCATATGCATCTGAATAGCGAACAAATGAGTCCGACTGATTATTATACAGAATTCATATCGATATCATATTGGAATAGAAAATTTCATGATTTTTATTAATTTTTTAATTATTTTTGCTTACTGTTGGAAATCTTACTAAGCGTAGTTATTTTGCGCATTACTGGTAATTGAATATACTACATTGAATATAAAAGTAATATCAATTTTTACTTCTATATAAATAGAATGCTGATGGGTACGTTTTCATGCTATAAATATTAGTTCATTTTTGTTGTTTATCAAATATTAAATAAGGATAAATGATGCTTACAAGCATATTGTAAGCAGTGTAAGCGCAAAACGGAACGCTATGATCCACTATGTTATTATATCTATAAGTCTACGTTAATGTATATAAAATATATATTCACTAAAACTTTCAACGAAAAAAGGTAAGAAAATGAACAGAATTCATATCTGAATTAAAAATCAATAATACATTATACATACACATATAAGTTAAGACTTAGTCGGTTGATATTCCGAAGACATATTTATTCAAAAAGCAAAGAAAGACAAACGATTTTTTATTAAATCTTGAATGAGTACGATCAACGTGATGCTACAAATGCTTTGAAACATTCTTTGATTGGTAAAATAGTAAAATTCTTTCATCTAATTGGTCAATCAATGCTATGCTTCAAAGCATTTGTGACTTTGATCGCAACTCTTATCTCTAAAAAAATATAACTAGCGAGAAAAAAATCTTTTTGTTTTAAATATATGTTTAAGGATATATTAAAAATCTAGCCAAGCATATAATCGAATCAATTTTTTCAACGTCTCATAAAAGTTCGAAAAAGTTTAAACATATCTCTTTAATATGAGTTTACCTCGTCTCTAGAGTTTATCTCGTCAACGAAGACCAGGGCCATTAATCACAAAAGAAGAAGAAGAAGAAGCCAAACCATCGCCACTCTTGCATATGAAGCGTCGTGAAGCTCTGTATCCTAATGTGCTCGTTACGCCATATGTTCTGAAAAATGAATTATAAAAAAGTGGATTATAAAAAAAGTGGATTATAAAATACTCTATAATTCATGAACTTACCAAAGAAATCACTTGCACTAGCTCGTTTCGCAAAGGTATCTTCACAATTTTTTCATTATCAATCATGAGAAAAAAAAAAGTAAAACTAAATTAAAACTAATAAATAATAATAAAAACTTAATTAGTTATTTAAAAAACTTACACACACACACGCGCGCGCACAAAACACTTATTCCTTGAATCGGATACTCATAACTTATTTTGAGTTGTTCATGCAAGTCGCATATCTTTTTTTTTAAGCAAAATCGCTTTTGTTTTCTCTCAGCTCAAACTGATAGATTGACACTGAGAAGCATCCTTCGCTATAACGAAATTGCTTAGGATTATTTATCGTTGCATTTTCCATTATTTCTATTGCGATCGATTTGGTAATCTTCCAAGCATCAACTGTGCGTTTATATGATCCATTATATATTGCATTTGTAACACAGTAAGTACGTAATGTTTACGTAAACCGATTGGAATCCTATGTTTACGTAAAGTAACCGCTGACCGGGGATTTTTCCCGCGTTACTCCTTCCTATCCCCATGTCTACGCCGAGTACCCCCACAGAGGATCTGAATTAGAACCGACTATATGTAGTATTTTAAATACTAGCATAATGAAAGATTTATTCACTTTTATTATGTATAATAATGTGTATAATAATATGTATAATAATATTAAGTTATAATAATTTCAAAGATTAATTTTGCAAGAAATCGGATTTTGCAGGGAGGACTTAATTCATATAGGTTCATCAGGATTTTTGTTAAATCAGGATTTAATAGATTTTTTTCAAAGGAGTGTTTCATCTCTTAAAAGTGCGTATGAGCACATAAAAAAATACGCTTATTTGTCTGGAGAACAACATACTAAAAACTCATCAAAATCGGAGTGTAATACTTCGGTAAGTTTACTTGAGTTATAATGAATAACATTATAACACAATAACTGACAAGTGAAGATAAATCGATAAAATTATATTATTAATTTTTATATAGATGGCTCTATTTTTATAGTTCTATGAACCATATTATGCTCTATTTATATTTTAAGACCATCTTAAGTAATATCTTAAGATATGCTAATACAGCTCTCTGATTGGTTTATGACATCATAAAATTGTACTTAAGACGGTCTTAATATAAGATGCGACTCTGAATACTGGCCTATAGGCCGATTAATATTTAGTTTAACATTTATGTTAATTAAGATACATATTCGTTTAAATATTCTGAGATGTAAGTTATATGTCCGCGAGGAACTTTGTATCGCTAGGTAAAATACGTAATAATTTTACGATCGATCTGTAATTTAAGAGATGAAGATATACGAAGAAACATTTTACTGGCGATCTCTGTATATGCGCGAACATGTGTATGATAATATATAAGGGAAAAAGGATGACTCTTGCAAGGCAATTACCTATAATTCATATTCGGGTATAGATGAAAATAGTGACTTGAAGAAAATAGATATTTGAGACTCAAGACGCGACAAATGTATTGTATGATAATAATTTCATATACTGGTACATACACTGCTTCTCGATATCAATATTATTTTTCAAATTATTTATAAAACAGTTTCACTCGTCTCAGCAACATACAAGTAATCGACATGATCAATTCTGCACAATCTTGAAACAGAATTTGTCGTGTATCATAATAAAAGAGACAATTTCGCGATTTTAATTTATTATCAATATTATTATAGTCGAAAAACTTCCAGGTCAATTATAATATTGTATTAATTGTATATATCAAGTCATAGGCATATCATATGCATATTTTTTAACATAACAAGCAGCCTTTTCTTTCTACACAGATAGATCGTACAATTTTACATAATATCGTATGTCAAAATCCGCTCAAATGTTCAATGAAATCGTATGAAAAAGCAAATGAAATCATTGCTTTCTTCAATAAAATAATATACATTAATATAAATAAAATATAAAGAAATGTGAAGGTATTAGCGTTTTCGGCCCGACCGAGTTTGCATTAATCTGAGTTGAAATAATGATGTTTCATGCTCTCCTATTGTAGTAATAACATCAATCAATAGCGAAACATTTTCTAACCCAGGATTGGTGCAAACCCAATCGGACCGAAAACGCTATATGAGAGTCCGGCATGAAAATTATTTAATTAGTGCGCAGATTAAATAATTTTCAACAAATAAAATTTAATCATTAAGAATCTTACAATATTTTGCTCGTACGTTTCAGCTCTAATATTTAAGCTTTCGTCGGCGACAAAAAAACGCGAAGATTAAGAAATTGCATATCGTGCTAGACAAGACGAAAGTAGATCAAAACAAAATTTCATTATCCAATCATTTGGAAGACTAAACGAAATATTCATCCTATATTAAAATCAGATGTTAACGAAGACAATGTTTGTAACAATTAGAAGGAAATTTTGGAAAAAATAAAACTTATCTCGCGAGTGGTAGCAGTTCACACAACAAAAACGGATTCAGCACATAGAAAGTCCGAATAAATTATATAGAAAAATGTAGAAATGCCTAATTACCGCGCCAAACTCTCATAGCTCCATGTTTCTTTATATTTTTGTCGAATTTCGAGAGTTCTTATACAGTTTATATTATGCATTAATAATTTATATATGTATATATGATTTTTGTGCGATATGTGCTGACACTTATATCTTCATGAATATGTGTCCCGTGCATTTTTGTCAATAATTAATTGCTAACCCACATAACATAAATTAATTGTTCACAGATAAATTGTAAATCTAACTATGTTTTCTCACATTTTTTTCAGGCTTTTTCCACTCAAAATTTTTTCTATTTTTTTAAACAATGTTCCGATAGTACAAATGAAAATAATTTTTTTACATTTTTTGTGAAAACTAACATATATTTGTGATTTAAGTCGTGAAATGTAAAGGCAGTATCATATTCTGCTTATTTGAAAAAAGCAAGTGGACATTTAAGTATGATTTCAATTATTTTATTTTACAATAATTCTTGAAAAATTTTATTAAAAAATCATGATACGTAGATCGGCTGAAAAGTAATGCAAAGTCACACGTAATTTAAACGAAAAAAGATATTTGAATAAAACAAAAAAAAAGCATGAAAATGCATTTTATTGGCTACAAGAACGTACCATTATTTTTCAATCATTTACAGTTATACATTTCTTCCAATGGTAAACCAGTTTTCTCATCCAGTCAATGAAGAATTCCGGAAATCCTTAATCCACGATTTTACTTCATCATTCACGGTAAAATGAATGCCCTTAAGATCTTAAATTCGGAAAGAAGTAAAAATCGCAGGGTGCCAAATTCATCAGCTTCCGACACACGAAATTTTATATCACACCTCACAGTTCACTTTAATGAACAGTTTCATCACTATAAATGGCTCGTAAATGACAATGTCACTAGGATTTATTTTTTGGATAAAGTGAAAAAGACAATGGACCAAGGAAAGTCAAAATTCTTCATTGATCGAGTGAGAAAATTGGTTCATCGTTGAGAGAAATGTATAGCTGTAAACAATAATTACGTTGGAAAGTAATGGTACATTCTTGTAGCAAATAAAATGCACTTTCATTCCTTTCAATTATATTCAAATATCTCTTCTCGTTTACGAGTTACGTACGACTGCATTACTTTTCAGTCGACTCACTATCTTTTTTATTGATTATTTAGAAATATATAAAGTTTTAATAATGATAGTAAAAAATATATGCAAAGATAGAATATTTTTGACTGGATAAACATGTAAAAAGATATAATTGTGCCTTTTTATTAGTCATCTTAACTCATTCATTGTGTAAAGCTGATAAATGGTCTTACTGATGACAGGCCCGAGTCGTCGTTTCTTGTCAACTTGAATATTTGCTAATAATTGTTCGCCATTCTTACCAGAATTCCTCAAAGCTGTAATTAAAATTTGCGGTGAGGCATAACGCTCCACAATTGCCATGGCTTTGTCGATGGACATGCCTTTCAATTGTAATAACTGACGAATAAACATCTCGCTCACTTTGAATGTCTGAAAGGAAATAATATTGATAAATTTAAGCATTTTTTATAGACATCACGTAGAAAATTTTTACATACTCTTTGTTTAGACGATGCTTTATTGAATTCTTTGAACTCCATAAGACGTATTGCGCTACCTACATTGTCTGTTTGGATAAGAAGTTCTTTCTTGCATCCAACAAGTCTTTTATCCTAATGTAAAATTATTATTTATCTATATAAAATATTTATTTATATAAAATCTATAAACATTAATAAACATTTATATGCATAATTATACAGTATTTTTTGCATACCTTATAAAGTTTGATTAAAATCTTTGTTATACATGATAAGTGTAACATAGAATCTTTGTGATGCCTTGTATATTTTACAGTAAAGCCGTCTTGTACCAAACAATTTACAGAGGCTTGTAACAATGATGAGAGCGGTACAGAATATCGGGAATTCTTATCAATATTTTCTATTATATACATCAAATTTTCAATACCAGATTGCTTCAATCGAAACTGAAATATAGAAAGAAAGACTGTATGCATAATCAAATATCCAAGAAAATCAAGAATATATTAAAAAGTAATTAATTTCTATAATACCTTTTGTTCATGAAACCTTCCGTCCACAATGCTTGCACTTAAATCATCCATTCGCTTCCGCTCTATTATGTAAGGCACAATTAATTCATCATTAGTTTTTCGACATCTGGCTATCCACGCGAAATCACCAATCTTCAAACGACGTATTTCGAACAGTACATCAAGCTGTGTCAACTCTGCGATCGTAGCATCATGCTGAGGCTTTGTTTTCCCACTAGAATATATCCCACATAGCTAAAAAGCGTCTTATGTTAATAGTATAAATCGCAGTCGTACCATAAATACTCACCCACAAGTTTCTTGAGTATCCACCAATAATATAATATCAAAAGTATTCGGTTCAAAGGAAATTTGTCTATCAGCTTCCTTCGGTCCAATATCATTTGCATTTACCAATTTTTCCAGTATATTCTTTTTAATATTTTTAGCTTGTTTGATATTTTTAGACACTGTTGTCTTTTCTCGTACTTCAACTGTTTGACATTCTTCTACAAGTTTCTTTCTCGACATGACTGTATAATCTTCGTTACTGCCAGACTTGGAGACACAATCATCAACTACTGTGGTGGATTCCTGTCTTTTGTACTCCTCCAGCTTTTTATCCAGCATCGAACATAGCTTTGTACCAAAGTGCTGCAGGATTATGCACTCCTTACCAGACTCCAATGGTAGTGGATATCGTTTCAACGAGTCTAAAGCCTTCGCAAAATGATTGTGTAGCTCTGAATTTCGGAGCACCGCTTCGTTCCTCCATTCTTCTAACCAGCTTTCAAATAAACGATTCGGCCTATCTGGCACAATTTTAATCCTCTTCATTTCCAAATACATAAATTAAATACCTTATAATATTTCATATTTGTTTATAAACAATGTTGCGAACATATTTCAAAAAGCGCAGCAAATTTTCGACCCAAAATATTAATCATTTCATTCAATTTCTACTTCAATTTTTTTAAAGCTTAAAATGTATTTATAAAATAATCAAGTAATTTATCGTACAATCTTTTCTGATCAAAGAATTCATATAAATTAATATAAATTAATTTCATTAGTCGTAAATGCAAAATTGAATCAAATAAGATTAGATTCAAGATTAGATCTCATTTGATAGCAAACTACTAGTAACTGCGCACTCTTATAATGATGCACTGATTTGACTGGCTCTTTTCAGCCCAGTGATCTTTATTTGGAAGTGTGGTACTTCTACAAGAAATCAGAAATCCACCGGCCAAAAGAACAAGAAGTAGAACTACGGATTCTCGATTACGTGGACCGTGGTTACTGGTGATACCAGCAAAGAGAATCAAGGGAGAATGAAAGGATAGCGTTCTCTTCTCTGATTGGTTCAACCATTTATCCGCTCACTTCTGGAAATGTGCATGTACATATATACACACACATAATACTAGAGCTGCGTTCCGGTTCACGCATGATGCGCATGATGCATCATTTACTCTTGTTTAACATTCGGTGAATAACAAGGATAAATAATGCAGCATGCACATCATACGTGAAACGGAAGCCTAGTACGGTACAATACTAGTATGTAGCACTATATGTTCCATCACGCTTCTATCATATCTTCTACTCACTCCAACAAACAATGGTTTCCAGCTCTTGATTTTCTCTGGTTACCAATGATTATTGTTAGGTAGGTTTTCCAGATCCCAAAGCGCCAACTTTCAGCGCTCAACGCGCCAACAACACAAGTGTTTTCTTAAAAGAAAATACTATATTGCAAAATAAATTTCAACAATTTATATCACTTGATTTATATTCGTTAGAGTCTTTAATATATTAATGCAGTTTGATTTTATTTCATTCTATGAATATAGTCACGCGATGTTGCAAACGCTTTGAAGCATTTTTTAACTGATCAGTTTGTAAAATTCTTTCTTCTAATTGGTCTGTCAAATGCTTCAAAGCATTTGTAGCGAGACTTTGACCATAGCCTATATGTGCAACATAAGCTTTGATCCGAAAATTAATTAACAAATTCTTTGTTTTCAAATACGTAACTTCAAATTTATAAAGAAGAAAAGAATTAAAAATTTATTTTCCTCGTTAAATATTGTATATAATGTACTCTATCAATTTCTATTTGATAGCATTTATTTGAGCGTTTGTAGACTCAGACATTATAATAGTTCAAATACACTATTTGTAAATAGAAGTGTAAAAGAGATAAATATATGTGTTAACGAATCAATTGGATACATTGTCATAAATGTACAGGTTATGAATTTAATTTAAGCACGAAAATTTGCATTAGCTTTGCTCGGTCTTTGAATCCGGATCGAACAACTCAATTGGCTCTAGAAATGTTAATACCGAACGCAAATAAGATGACATGTAGCAGAAAGATGCGAGTTGCCGAACGATTTTCGAAGTAAAAGAGCAAATGAACGCCTCCGCTTTGTAATGCCGAACGCACTACTGAAAATTTCTCTATAGATAGCGCTAATATTTGCTGCACCTGCAACTTGCACTGATTTGCACCACGTGCGCATGTAAACAATATTGTGTTAAAAGTTAGGAACTCTCTCATTTCAATCAGCATCAATCAGTAAGATATAATGGAGCCAAATCAAGAGAATGATCAAGGTGGACTTCGCGTTGACGGCAGACGAGCGTTGGAATTAAGGCAAATCCGTATGCGGATGGGAGTATTCGGGCAGGCCGATGGTAGTGCATATATAGAACATGGCAACACGAAAGTTCTAGCAGCGGTGTACGGTCCTCGTCAGGTACAGATCAGTTTTAAAACATTTCCATAATTATTGTAAAAACGAACTAGTAATTACGTTTATATCTATTTTGATTGAGAGAAGTTATAAGCGAAGTTGAAAACTTGGTTCCACCTGTTTAATATTTCAATATTTCTTAACTTATTGTTCTTTTCTATATCTTTTTCTAGTTTTTAGAATTAGAAGATAAAGAATAAATTGAACTGAAATTAAAGTTAATCTTACATCGATGGAACTGGACCTAAGAAGTTGTAATTGTAACTTTTAAAGATTAGAAAGTACACATGATGTTATTTTTTACTTTTCTATAATCACCTTATTTTTCTATTTAAAGCACAAGTATATTTATTTAGACTGAATTTCTTTAAGAGAAATATTTCTTTAAAGAAAGATATTTCTTTAGCCTGAATATTTATCTTAATTACTGAATTATTCTGACATTTATTTTGAGAGACACCATACAATATTTATATACTTTTTATGATTTAGTCAAGAAGCAGTGCATCAAGGAATAGTACAAAGGCTATCATAAATTGTCAGTACAGCATGGCTGTGTTTAGTTTTACCTCTGGCGAACGGAAGCGAAGACCCAGAGGAGATTGGAAATCACAAGAGAGGTCGGCACAATTACGTCATGCCATGGAGGCTATAATACACTTAGAACTATATCCACGCTCTCAGATCGATGTCTTCGTAGAAGTTCTACAGGTTGACGGCAGTGATTATTGTGCATCCGTAAATGCTGCGACGCTTGCATTGATTGATGCCGGAATTCCAATCAAGGTTAATCTAAGGAGAATTTTGTTCTTTTGAAATAGAATGTGAAACATACTATCATAAAATAAATTTTTAATTACAGAATTATGCCATCGGCTGTAGCATAACTCTTGTTAATAAGCTATCGGTAGAAGATGAAGATAAAACGTTAACCACAGGAGTATTGGATGCGAACTATGTAGAGGAGTGTTCACCAGGAGTTACTTTGTCTGTTGTTGCATTAGCAGGAACGAATAATGATATTGAAGTGGATGGAAATGGTTTGATAGTAGTAGCACATGGGGCAGGTCAGAGATTACATTTGTCACGTTTGGAAACACTCAAACAACGTGTGTTACAAGGTTGCCAAGATATAAAGAATATATTAGACCATGGCGTGAGGCATCATTTAACTGCAAATCTGTTGCCTTCATTTCTGCATAATTCACTCGACTAAGAAAAAGAGGAACAATTATATTTGATATTCTGTAAGAGATTTTTATGTAATTATCTCACTGTATATAAATTTCTAACTAATAAAAAATTGCTTTCTTAAAAAAGTTTCACAATTTTATATCTCTCTTAAATAGAAAAATATTATTTCGTTATTTCTCTATTAATTAATATCTATTTTTATCAAATGTACATTCCTCGAAAAGCGGAATTAGATTGTAGCACCAGGATATCGTTCCATAATCATACTAACTCCCTGTAAAAAAAATATCAAAATTACAAATCCAAAAAAGGAAAAGAAAATTTATATTAAGATTATCATAAAAGTTAATTAAGATTTTTATAAAAATTATTTGCATTATAATGTAACATAAATCTTTATTTACTTGTCCGCCAGCAGCACAAGCCGCGATAACTCCAAATTGTTGATCTTCTTTAATAAGTCGATTAGCGGTATGCGATGCTAACCGTACTCCAGTGGCGCCAAATGGATGACCGATTGACAAGGATCCTCCCCAAGCATTCCATTTGTTTAGATCTGGTACACCCACTTTCGAACTCCTCTTTAAATACTTTTGAGCGAACAAATCAGAATCCATTGCTTTCAGATTAGCACAGATCATTCCTGCAAACGCTTCGTGTATCTCCCACACTCCTATATCTTTCATAGTTAATTTTGCTTTATCCAGAATCTATAAGCGTGATTTATATAAATTATTTTATTCAATTACATAAATAATATGTAATAATGATAGGAATTATATACTTTCGGGATTGCGTATAATGGTCCTAGAAGTAGTTGATCAACTGGATCTTGAGACACATAAATAAAGTTTCGCAAGTATGCCTTAGGTTTCAAGCCAAGTTGGAGAGCTTTCTCTTCGCTCATTATTAGTGCCGCTGACGCACCATCGGTCAAGAAAGATGCGTTGGCTGCAGTAATTGTTCCATAAGGTTTAACAAATGCAGATTTCAACTTTGCTAATTGTTCTTCCGTAGATACGCGAATGCCGTTGTCCTTATCAACAACTTTATCAACGTTTGGTACTGCAATACAGAAAAATAAAACAAGACATATAAATATGTAAGTATTGAATGAATAAAATATGAATGTATAAATTAAATATTGAAATATTAATATTAAATCCACCTTTATAAGGGACTATGTCCGACAGCAGTCCCTGTTGCTGTGCTCGTGCAGCTAAAATATGAGAACGCAATGCATAATCATCTTGTTCCTTGCGTGTAACACCAAACGCCGCTGCTAAACGATCTGCGCTATGTCCCATAGTTTCATTAGTTGAAAACTCTGCCACAGCTGGTAGCTACACAGGCATAAATTTTGTAAGATATTTAAAAAATTAAGAAAAGAAAAGAATTCTTATTATTATTTTTACACATATTTGTGAATATAATATTCATATATAAAGTACATTTTCTTGAAAAAAAAATAAATAAAGAGATCATACATCAACTTACATCTGGTATGAAATGATTTGGTCTGATACTGGCCAAGAGAGCTAATTTATTTGGTAGAGTTTTTGCTTTATTGGCTTGCAGCATCAGAGATCTCATGGATCGATTAAATCGAATTGGAATATCTGACATAAATTCTACTCCTCCTGCTATAATAGCGTCATAAACACCGCATGCGATTAAACCCATGCCAGTGGTAATAGCCTGATTGCTGCTAATGCATGCCATCGTTACTGTATGTGCAGGAGTGTACTCGCTATATCCTGCAGCTAGAGCAGCTTCTCTTCCGATATTGGAAGTTCGGATTTCTTGCATAACTGTGCCATAAATAATATAATCAATTATTTCCTTGGGGAATCCAATCTTTTTTTGCAAGCTCCTATAAAATAATAAAAATAATTACTTTGACAATCAATATTTGCAATAAAAGATAAGATATAAAATATTGAACTTCTTAAAGCTATTTTGTAAGAGATATTTGGAATTATATTTGTGATATTTACATTGAAATATATCAATGATGACTTACACCAGCGAATGTGTTGCTAGATCATAAGCTATGAGTTTCTTATAGTCAGTTCCAGAGTATAAAAATGGAGTCCGTACTCCATCAACATATACAATATTTTTTGAAGCATTATCACTTTTTGTAGAATATGCCTTGTTTATAGAAATTCCAGAATAACGGGTGAGAGCTTCTGCTAAAATAGCAATTAAAAAAATATTACTGATAATAATAATAATACATAAAAATATGTTTATACAGATAATTTATTAAATGATACAGAGCAAATATCACGAAATACAAGCATATATTATTTAAAACATATTAGAAATAAATGTAAATTTTGAATCTTGTAGAAGTGTGTACATACTATATAAAAATAACATAATTATATGTAATTAATATCGGAAAGAGAAAAGTCAAGTATAAATATACTATTCTTAATATCCACTTTCTATGGACTTTATACCAATAAACCTGCACTTTAAATATAATATTTAATTGATTATTTAAAAAATGACTATCTCATACCATAATTGACAATTCCTTGTCTTGCGACGAGGCAATTTTTCAGAAGAGGGAACATATTGTGTGAGATATGATATTAACACGTTTTTTTTTCCAAATATATTTGATGTGTCACCGAAAACCTGTCACAATCAGAAAAACCATGTAGTGCTGGACTTTGACCTTCTTCTTCTCAGTGGATTCTGATTTCGACTTTAACCTGAAATATATATCTGTGAAATATACATCTGTTTATTTTCTCAGCTGTCTCATACATACGGAGCGTGGTAGGTGAAGTATTGCGTATGACGGGGCGAATTTCGACCAATCAAACGCTATTTCTTACTGCTATTTCTATTTCCGTTAGAGTATGTAAATCTAAAGGAGTATTCTAATTGATTCATCGGTTTAAGTTTACGTTTTAGGGACTCCGCACAATAAAAGAAATAGGAAAGATAATAAAATAGAGAATAAGAAATTCAACCTATCAGAAACTGTGTATTCCACAATATATGATTTCTAATAGGTTGAAATTCTTATTCTCTGTTCTCTGTTCCCTGTTCCTTTCATTGTGCGGAGCCTCTTAAGGTTACTGTTACAGAAATTTTGTCTGCGGCAGCCCTAAGGGCTTTTAAAGGATTCTCTACATATAGAGGTCTTAAGTCATAGGAAACCACCAATCACAATCAAATATAAGGAGAATATTTGATTAGAATTGGTCAGTTTCCTATCCCTATATGTATATAGAGCGATGTTTCCCAACTTAAACCCTGCGTACAATAGCAAAAGTAAGGAATTAGGAAAATAAAGGAATCTACATCGTAGCGTCGTAAGCATCATGTGACTTTAAAATTGAAGCCTCGGATTGGCTGAAATAACAAGCTTGTGACTTGCGACGTCTACGTCGATACGACCAATGTAGAATGGCCTTTAGATTATAGGATCTGTAGTTGCGGAATTAAAGCCCCAGATACACAATGCGAAGAAATAGCGATAGCGATAACACGATTTCAACCTCAGAAATCATCTACTGCGAGTTCCGATTGGCTTCTGCTTTTTGCTTTTCCGTCAAAGTATGAACCCAGCCTAATATTAATTGAATTTTATGGAATATTTCAGTTCTGTTTCTGTCATTTATATTCATAAACGAAAAAGAAGAAACAACGAATTGATTAAAATTTAATGTTAACCTATAATTAATATTAAAATAAATAAAAACGCTAGCGGCATCGGCCAAAAATTGACAAATAATACTCTCTGTATTATATACATATAACCTCTGTGGAATACAGTAGTTGGAGAAGTTACTTTCTTCTTATCAGTTCTCAGTAATCACTAGCTGTTATATGATATTTTAAAAAATTAAATTGCTAAAATTATCAGTTTTTTGAAAGGGAATGATATTTAACAGGAACCCATTCAGGCATATATATTACCAGATAGAATATTACCAGATAAAAGCTGTTCAGTTCAAAATCCAAAGTAAAATAGTGGAATATTGATTTCCTTCATTCAACTTGATTATGTTATTATAGTTTCTTCAGTTTTGACAATAAGATGCTAAATCAACAACATCCTTTGTTGAGCACCATAGACTCATATATAGAGCCGCTTTTGAAACGCGTTTTACAAACTAAAAAACTTGGTAAGTTTATTAATTTTTATTTTATTTGTTCTTTATAATAAAATTGATATTTTTGTTATGGATATATTACATTTTTTAAAGGTGTTTCTTATGGTCCGATAAAATTGGATTCAGTATCTTCGAGTTGCAATAAGAACAAAAATGATTGTTTCAAATTATTAATTCCTTATGCTGGGGAGCACCTTATGTGGAATGTGTTATTTAATTCGCAATATCCAGAAATGGGTCCAGATTTCATATTTAATGATCAAAATTTTTTAATGGATCCAGACATTGATATTTTATCTACTTGGGTACCTAGTCTTGTTAAATGGAATCCTAACAATACCGATGCACTGCTCAATGTACTAATGGAGTTGTTATTGTATTACAAGGAACATCAGGTAAGTAATAATTTTACTATATATAAATAATTTTAATATATATTTTTGATGATTATAAAAATGCATATTCCCTGATAAATTTAAGAGATGTATGTTTTATAGGAATTCAAGATTAGACTGATAAGAATAAATATAATTAAGAGTAATTTTTAGATCAAAGCAGATCTTAATTCTTAAATATTTTGGTGTAAACTTAAATATATGTCCAATTTTTCAGCACTGCGTGCTGAAATTTTTCATTTTTAAGACAATCGTGAATAGAATTAAAATAATAACATCACATATTAAATTGACAAACAATTTATATAATTTTGATGTTAATAAGTATTTTAAAAGAATATTAATAATTAAATGTTAATAAGATTTAAAAACTGCAAATAATTTTATTGGGCAAAATATTACTTTGTTTATATTTTATAGGGCTTAAAATATAGATTTATTATATTCATGTATAATGAAATTAAAGATTCTATTTTTATTTCCAGATACAGTTACTTGGAAAACAGGGAGATCGATTACAACTTGAATATAGCACACTTGTTGGAGAAACAGAGATATGTAAAGAAGATATAGAAGTGATGGTGTTATTAGGATTGAAGCCTATGGAAGCACGATTTTTAATTCGCATAGCTATGGATTATACACGATTGCCTCCACGTATAAATAAATCGCAAAATGACGAAGCAATGCTTCTAGTTACATTTTATGGTCCAGATTGGAATCGTATTTCGCCGCAACTTTATTTATCTAAGACCTTAGAGGACGCTATCGGTAGGCCAGAATCTTTACACATTCCACCATTACCGCCCAACAAATATCTAATGGATTATGTTCCCGAAGTAATAAAATTCATGGAAGAGAAAGTATGTAATTTCTCATACATTTTACAAAATTACAATTTACAAAAAATATTTATATATACTCTCTGTTGCAGATAAACAGTGCAATTCAGTGTTTTGAAAACAGAAAAGAGTTTATCGTGTTTCTACTTGTATTACAACGCGGTAGCATAGTGGAATATGATGCTATAGAATTTAATTGGATTATTATTCTGTTAGAACATCGAGACTTTCATTTTCTCATACACTTTAATCTTCCATCAATATTTCCGAAAGAAAAACCACAAATTACATTACAATCAGTATATCATATGACATCACAAGGTATTTTATACAGAGAAGTATTGGATGATGCACCATATAGTCCTAGATGGCCGATGAAATTGATGGTTGACAAATTGTTAACGTATATAATAGAAAATGCTGTTCAAAAGTTTCAGGCGAATTCTGTCAAAAATAATCGTTTTTAATAATTTATTCTGAAAAAAGTTATATTTTATTATAAAGAATGTTTAATAATTACAATTGAAATAAAGACTATTTCGTTCCAATGTAATAAACATTGATATGTTTTTATGTATCCTTTTTCTAATTTTGGACAGTTATATTTTTCAGCTTAGATAATCTTTTTTACAAAGTTAACACGAACTTAATGAATGAATTTGTACAAATCATTCCACGAACGTGGAAATATACCAAACATTTCAAAATTAGATATTCAAACATAAGAAATACCAACACGAATATTATTATTATTACTTAGATTAAAAGCAGTAAGATAATTACTTAGTTTAAAAAGAAAATTATTTAAAAGCAGTAAGTTTTAAAGTAAAAGTACTATATAAAACATTCATAGTGTTCATATAGAAAGAGCACTATTTTTCATATTTATATCATTTATATATTAACAAAAATATATATTTTTTTAATTTGACAATTATATTATTTAATAGAACAAGATATCAGCTTTAAGAATCTACTTTTTAAATTACGATATGCACGGATGAATTTTAACGAAGTTATGAGCAATCAAAGTCAAATACTTCTTTTAATCACTCATTCACTCATTAATAAAAAATCTTATCTTTTTAAAAAACATTTTAAAAAATTATTTTATAGGGAAAATTTTAAGTCTTTATATTAGAAAGTTAAAATTTTTTGCAAATTTTTTTTTAAGAAGGTTGTAAAGGCATAAAACATATATTAATATTTATGCTTTAAAGCATATTGAGATATGTATGTACATATGAAAATTGTGTTCATAATATTAGCTATGTTTAACAGAAAAAGCAGCTTTGCAACTGTCATAAAATCCTTGATGTGATTGATCTTGCTCCTAGTTCCTTATTATTGGCTCTAAATATATAAATCAATCATATTAAAGAATAGTACAAGAGTTACAAAGCTGTTTTTTCTGTTGAACTAGCCTTTCTGTTTTTATTGAGCAACATTTTTATAGATTATTTATTTTATTTGTTATTATTTTTATTGTTATGAACAAAAATTTTAAGAATGATAAACATCTAAATTTTTTTATATAAATACTTTAAATATTAAAAATAACTTGAGATTCACTAATTAGTTTATAACATAAATATTTTGTTCATTTACTGGACAATTAATGTCCGCATCTCAATGTAACTTTACATAAATATTCTTAAATTCATAAAGTATTTATAAATACTTGAAATTAAATAACTGAGATTTTTATTTTATATTTCCATATATTTTTATTAGAGCACTAAAAAAATATTACTTTATGTTGAAATAACTTTTGATCTAGATGGTAATAAACTGTCTCTAATTTTTTGTATTTTAAATATAATTTAAAATAATTAATGATTTACAACCTTAAAGACATGTAACAGGCTCACAAAGAGAAAAATTTCCTATTTTGTCCAGTTCGTAATTTTTCTGTATATATAACAATTTACTGAATTCATAGAAACTCAAAAGATATCGAATAGTAATCTTTCGAAAGTAGAGATTTTTAAAGTTCTTTTTTAAACTTAAATTTTGTTTATTTTTAACGAAATTACTTGAATTTTGAAGTTTGTAACGCTACAAATTTTTATTCCAAAATTCAATCCAATCCAACATTTTCGGAAAAGAGAAACGCCGATTGGCCGATGCGTGAGACGTATTATTCCCTAATATCGCCGCGTCTTAAGTATAGGAACTATAAATTTTTCCTCTGCGCCGTTGGCAGCGTTAGATATATGCGCAGCGCAAAGAGCGTGCGCAGAGTGAAACCATCTCAAAAGTGTCCGGCCGCCGTCACCTGTCTCACGGCTTGAGGTAAGTGCTTGCTCCTTCATACCGTTTTTTAAAGGAAACTTTGTGGAATTGCGGCATGTACGTGGTCGCAGTGACGCGTCACGTGAAATTGTCATTGAATATGGGAGTGTCACGTGTCAATACGCGTCGTGGGACTGGCAAATATGTTCGCGGCAGCGGCGGCGGCGGCGGTCTCGAAATCTCGCATCGCCGCCCGCGATTACCTTCACGTTGCTTGTTTCGCTGTGGCAACTTCACGCGATACACTACTATCACTGCGACTCCACGATGGTCGTCGCGTGCCGCTTTCCTCCTGTCACACGAAGTTCGCTGTAAACGAATTGTCTCGCGTTTTCTCTCGCGGACGAAAGCTGCGATGCAGCTCTCTCTTTCGTGCCGATTGTCGCGTCGATTTTCTCACGATTTCGTCACGTTCGTTGCATCGCGCAGCATTTGATCCTCGCATTCGAATGCTGAGATTTTATTTGTTTGTAATATAATCACACATCATGTTGTATCTCGTGCCGCGCATAAGCGTCGCGAGTATCACCTGTCATGGCGCGTGCCGCCGTCACTGCCACCGTTATCACACGGGTTTGCTTTCAGTCATGGCAATTTTGGAGTTTGTCTTTAATTGTGCTCTCTGATCATATTTATCCTCCATAAATCTCCTTTCCTTCCCAAGGAAGAAACGACGTTTGAAAGTTTTATACATAGATTCATTTCATTGTGCGAAATAAAAATTGCAATTTCCAATATTTACAGCTAAAAAGAACAAACTTCGTCTCATCTGGATGTCAATCTTAACGTAACTTAACCCAACCTGACCCTAACCTGCTTAACTATATACGCTACGCGCGCAGCATGCTCGGCAGCCGCGCAAAGTGAATCGTCAAAATCGTCTCTCGGATTGCTTGATTTTTCACATTTGTTTCCCCCTCTCCCTTCATTTCACAAAATCTACTTGGACAAACCGCAACTCTTCCGACTGTCACATATCGGCACGATAATTTTGCCGGATGACTTGATTTCATTTAATGATATTAATTCGTTTCAATTGACATGTTTGAAGATTAATCATGTTTTATCCTCTGTAGAGATTTTTTAGATACAAGACGAAATGAAATTATCAATGTTTACGAGACAAGCGTAACGTCGACATGTTGTCGATCATATGGGGGGAGGGGGTGGCCACGATGGCGGCCGCCACGCGCCATGTCGCAATCACGCTCTTGCACGTCATCTTGCGCATTCCCTTTGCCTTCTTTCGGCGTCCTGTTGCGCGTCGTCCACCGTGTGCAATGAGGGGAAAGCGTATTAACATTTTTTTCTTGTACATGCACAGACAAACGCCAACAGCCCTTTTTGCGTCAGATTTTACAATTTGCGAAATGTTCCCTTATAGAAATTTAATGTTAGTACTGGCCAATTAATCACTTATTAAAAATATTGCTAACAGTATTTTTAATACCGAAAATAAGTGATTAATTGGCAAATATTATTATTAGTATTAAATTTGTATAAAATTTCTAGAAGGATTACAAAATACGTACTAACATCAGTCTTGTTTAAATAGGAAAATTAAATGTATCGTCGATTTTGTTTAAAAACATCCGAACTCGCAAATTTGATCTTAATTTAATCGGAATAAAAGAACAGCTGATTTTTATGATTTCTTGATTTATGATGATTCTGAAAATAACACACATCTGAATAAATCAGATTCAGAGACCATTGAACTTTATTATAATTTATAATTTTTTTCGATTGAATTGAAATGATAAGATTGTTTTCTTTTAGTGCACGCATGCTCTTTTTGGGACGTAGTGCCATTCTTTTCACAAATATGTCCCTCAAAATAAGAAAACTTAATGTGAACTTACACAATATTCGTGTAATATATACAATAATACATAAATAAATTATACATTTTGACTCTGTTTTTGATTCTGTTTGTGATTCTCAGTATAATGAAAAAGATAGATAGATATTTTTTTTACAATAATTTTTGTTTTCTAAATTTTATTTTATATTTCTAGTTCTAATTTCCTGTATGGAAAGAGAAAGAAAATTGTGGATATTTCGCAAGTCGTCAAGTGTCGCAATTAATTAATTAATGATTACGAATATAAAGGATCGACCTTGATACACATATGGACACACTTTGAGAGTTTCATTCTTCATAAACATTACAACCTGAAGTAAAACTTCAGCGAATCGATCTGTGCATCGAAAGAATTTTCCAAGGTTAATGCGATACAAGGGCTTGTAATAGAACACATAACAGAATACAAATCAACAAAGGCAAATCGGATAAGCAAAAGCAAAAGGATAAGCAAGAGAAAGAGATGAGCGCAATGTAGAAAACAGCGGTGGCGTCGACAAAACACAGATGGGCTAAAAATAGCATAAAGCACAAAACAGAGTGCAACGTGCGGATTATTATGCGAGGCGAGGCGCGTTCTCGAAATAACGCTGTCTCTTTTTTTATTTTTTAAATATATTTGCACGATCTCTATCTTTCTTCCCGACAAAATTTGTCGTGTAACAAAAACTCGAAGATTCACAAAACTTAGATTCTCTGGAATTATCTGCGATACAAGAAATGTATAATGAATATCGATGCAATAAATGGAATTAATGGAATTAAATTGGAGAATAAAAAAATTAGTAATACGTCATTGTTTTAAATAAATATAACAGCCAACTGGAAAACATAATTATGAATTGGAGATTGGAGTAAACAACCGATAGAATGTAGCTATCAACTATTAGCTCTCGCGTTTGTCTTATCTTTCAATGAGATACGTTGCAATCGTATTAATTGCATCGGTCCCACTTGATCTTCGAGAAATCGATGTTAACCTTGCTTAACGATCGAAAATACATGAAAGTTTTCAGAAGAATTTTTTTTCATTGTTAAAGCGAGATTGAATTTATACAAAACTTTTATATGTTATTTATTCGGACAATTGCTGTTTTTTCTCAGTCTTTTCTAACAGCAAATTGGTATTTTTGTAGACCTAAAATTAATTCTATCAAGATTTTTCAATGAGAACTTTAGATTAATAACGAAAATTATTTGTACTTATAAAAAATTGATATTGACATACATGAAATCATATTTTAAAGATCCATATATATTGAAAGAAATTTTTTTTTTTATAAGAAATAAATTCCATTATACACTTGCAGGGTGTTCTCTCGATGCTCTAACCTTGTTGTTCGAAAGTGTTTCGTTAGCAAGGGATACATATGTGAACGAGTGCACGTGCGCGTAGTCGAGAGCCGAAGGAAAACGAGTTTTCAGCGAGTGCATAACACATCTCTCTTGCTCGCTCGTTGTCAGCCAATCAAGATCACAGATTCAAGCACAACCTCCGCTCGGCCTCCTTGTCCATTGGTTGACCGCTCGGTGACGTTGTTGACCCGCTTTTGAAATTCGGTAAACAAGATCTCGCGAGAGTCAGAAAATTGCCTGACGAATATCTACATGAGACGAATAAGAATGAACGAATTACTTTGCACAGCTCGCCAAGAATGACTAAGAAAATGTTTCTGTATGTCACGCCATTCGATCATCAATACTTCCCTCAAATGACGGTTGGAAGACTTCTGACAGAAAGTCTATTTGAAAAGAAGTAACTGTTGAATTGTCAATATAAATATAGATTTTAAATAAAACGTTTTAACGATTATTTACTAATTTCCAGACGCATAATATTAGTTAAATTGATATTTACGATGGACGCTCCAAATTATTAGGAAGAACAGACCAAATTTTAACTTTTCGTTCCACTTTACAATGCGTCCCAAATTTTACTCCAAATTAAAGACACGATTATGAATTGTCTCTTTTAAATATGAAAATAATAAGAAATATATCCTAAAAAGTTGATCACTGAAATTTATTGATGAAACATTTACAATGAATCAAGATTCTTTCCAAATTTGCATCCATTTCAAGTGGTGTTTAACACACAGAAATGATAACTTTATTTCATTAAGATGATTCTTTACTAATTCGAATTATCATAAAAATGTCTAAAAATGTCTTTTTTTATATAATGAAGTTGAAGTAATCGAAATTTATGTATGAAAAATTCTACGGTAGATTAACGATGAAATAAGAGAAAAAAAATGTTGAAAATGTAACCTTCACGTATAACTTATGAATTCAAACACTCGTACTACATTGAATGCATATTAAAAGCTGCTTTATATAAAATATCTCAATGCAATGATATAATATAATCAACTTTGATGAAAATCACAATGAAATTATACACATATATTTTGTTAAATAACGTGACAGTATCATTAGTAAATAGTTAATTTAAAATATTTATATACTTTTACATTTAACTTGTCATGTAAAGCAGCTTTTAGTATGCATTACACTATCTAGTGTAATGCAAGTGACCGAATTCGCTATTAGTGACAGATACTGAAAGCTCGCAGATGCTTCTTTGATTATCTGCATACAAATCTTACCAGACTTTTCTCAAAAATGAAATTATAATAGTTTAAAAAATTACAATTTTAATGGTTACAAAAATGGTTTGGAGAGATATTTACGTGCATAAACTTACATATAAATTTAATCTCAAAAAGTAAATATAATCTTGTTTTCGATCGATGAAGATTCAGCTCTTGATTTATTATCATATGTTCCATACTATTTCATTAAGATGTACACGAAGTTTTAATATTTTATTTAAATTATGCAGACATTTGTAATTTTGGGTGGGCCCTGGTGAGGCAAATTTTCGATATTTTACTAAAGAACCACATTAAATTAATTTACTTCAATCGCAGCTTGAACGAAGTAAAGAAGTTTGTCTCATGCGAGGGGGATTATTGTGATAAATAAAACCAATGAATTTTGAATGAAATTTGTCTAAATGATATTTTATTAGATTCTAGAAACCTGATATTAAATTATAAATCGATTAATTTATTTAACAATAAAACATGAACAAGAAAAATTTCTTCCAGATTCAATTAAACACTGTAAAAATGTAAAGTGAAGTTGATAGAAAAGATAACTTCGTTTTATCTAATTAAACGTACTTCAATCGCAATAGCTTGAACGAAATGAAGTTTGTCTGCAAGGGGATCATCGTGATAAACCAAGTGAGACCATTCAGAATGAGGAAGCGATACAAGAGAGAGGGGGAAAGGGAAAAGAAGAAGAGAAAATTCGGCGCTCGCGCGCGGAGAACGAAGTTAAACGAAGTTCGACTCGCGCATGAGCATCGAAGAGAACTTTACATACGGGAAAGGATGAGAAGATGTTTGACGACGAAACACTCGACAGCACGCGACAGAAAATCGGAGGGGAAGGGAGAAGGTATGCGCATGCGCACGCCGCTTAGTGACGCTTCCCGGCGCGCGCGTAGAGCGTAAAGTAGCGTAGCCACGCTTCTTGCACGTCGTCGTACGCGCGTCACGTCTGCTCCAAACCATCTGAACATTGTCGCGAACGAGCGCCGCCGTTGCGATTCCTTTCAAGAACGCGCGCGCGAAGATCACTGTGATCAAAATCGCGAATAATCGGGAAAGGAACGGGCATTCAATTCAGTTTGAGCGAGTTCTCTATCGAAAGAGAAAGAGTGGGAGACCGGATTTTCTCTTCCATTTTGAAAGAACAAGGGGCTTGTGCCTGATTGACAGCGTTGTTCTGACATTATCTCTGTCGGTAGTGGTTCCTTTTTTTTTTGTTTTGATTTCGACACTTACGGTGTCGGCTCTGAGAAACCGGAGGATCAAGGAGCGCCGTGTCCCTCAGGGACGGAGATCCATTTGGGAAGGAGGCAAACGGCCGAATTGGAAACGGCGTCACTTTTGACGCATTTAACGACAGTGCCTTTCACTCTGGACATTCGTCGTGTCAATTGAGAAAAAGGGACGTTAGAAAAGTGAAGAAGGTCGCTGAGAGAGAGAGAGAGAGAGGGAGAGAGAGAGAGAGAGTCAATTTCGTAAAAAAAAAAAAATAAAATCCATCTGCTTTTTAATACATTTGGCAACAGTGTTTTTCGTCGTAGCTTCCATTAATTTCGGGATCTTCGAATCTCGATTCTTATGATTCTTCGACAAAACATGAAGGTGATAGCGAACGTGCTCGATAAAGTCAGCGATCATCGTGATATATATTTGATGTTACTTTTACGACAACCATATTTTTTGAACACCTTATCTACATCTGTGTTACTTTGTGAACTTCAGGCATGTCCACTTCCAAGTATCAATTTTATGATCCGTTTTTTATTCCTGCACTAGACTCTTTTAGACTCTTTCTCATTTTCGACAAATATCAAACATATATCTATTTCGCTTTAAGTTCCAAAAGTGTACACTAGTTCAGCCACAGAAAACAGATCTTTAGTTTAGCATACCGCGCAACTTCATGATATTCTGACACCGTATAAAATATGTTACAATTCTATTAATATTTTACGAGAAATTTTGATTTTTATGAAGACCATGTATATCTTCTAAACATTCTTTCATCTTTATACGTTTTATAATTTTATGTAATTTGTCGAATACCATTTGTCACATACTTCAAGTATGTCCATCTTAACTATATTTACTGCAATTTCATGGCGTCCATGTTATACCGTGTGATATTTTCCTATAGCGATATTTAAAAATTACATTGAATCTCGATTTTTATGATTCGCACAACTTCTAATAATTTTAAAATTATTTTTAATTTGTTAAAATATTTTTGTTCTATTTGTAAAATTTATACAAATTATTTCTGTGAATTATTTTACACTTTATGCATATATCTTAATTTTCATATGCTATATATTCAAAATTTTTAGTATTAAATATTTTGAGTCTCGAAAATACAATTTTTATACAATTTATGCAGTTTTTAATACAATTTTTATAAAAACTGTGTTGTTTAATAATACATACACATTGTATCTACAGAATAATAAAAATTTATAAAATGACAATTGCAAATTATTTTTGTATGTGAAATATAAAAAACGTAAAATTATAAAGATATAAATTTTATAAATATGAAATATTGTTATAAATTATATATACCTACATAAACCTATTTATTAAATTACAGAAACGATAGTAACGTACACAGTGAGCAGGATGTTCAGTTTTCACAAACCAAAGGTGTATCGATCTAGTACAGGCTGTTGCATTTGCAAAGCTAAATCTAGCAGGTAAAAATATATCT
>NW_017259238.1:226429-232151 GCF_001594045.1 Atta colombica | reverse complement strand
GTAGGAGTTAATGTCACGATTCGTAATGTATTGATGATATCACATATTTTGTTATAGTTGTATAGTGTTACATTTATATAGTTATATATTGTACAATTATATTATATTTTTTATAAATGTTTTAATAAATATTTATAAATCTTTTTACAGTTCGAGATTCACAGATAGTAAAAAGTATGAGGATGATTTTATGCTATGTTTTCAACTTGATGAGAGGCGTAGCGGAGAGATATGTAATGCATGTGTGCTTCTAGTAAAGAGATTTAAGAAGTTGCCTCCAGGAAATGATCGCAATTGGAGACATGTTAGTATCTGTTGAATAATCTTATTTTTATTATTTGAATTTTAATCTTGCTAGTATAATATAAATATCACTATTTATTAAATTATATTCCGATTCTTTTGATTGAATTTTGATTCTTGGTTTTAATTACAATCAACAAATATTTATCTACTTTATAAGAGAGAGAAAAAAAGAATTATAGACTTCTTTTTGTGACAATTGTAAGATATCAAATGTTTAGGTGACTGCTAACATTAAAATAACATTAAAATATCCAACTTATTATATATTTGATATTTTTAATTATACTATGTTATTAAATTTAAATTATCAATTTTTTTTATAGGTTGTGGATGCACGCGCTGGTCCTGGTATTAAGTCTCTGACAAAATTTAAAGCAAAAAATAAAAGAAAAGTTAAAGATATATCTGACAAACTCGCTAAGAAGAAACATGTCTATGTAAAAACAGAAACAGATCGAGAACGAAGCCCATCAATGAGCGATGATTTAATCGGTTGGTTAAACTGAATATAAAATTTTATTAATCTATTATATATGATTCAAAACATAAATATGGTTTAGAAAACAATACAAAAATTAAAAGATAGAAATAGAAATTGGGATATCTTAATAATATGTTATTAATATTTAATAATCGTATTAATTTAATAATCGTATTAAAATATTCTCTTTGTTTTTTTTTTTATATTGTAGAAGATTATACATTGGCAGATAGTAAAGCTTCGAGCAGATCGGAAAGCATCTCGGATGATGACGATGATATTGGCTCTAATGACAAACAATTAGATCTCGTTCAAGATCAGGATATGAATGAAGATAATGATTTTTTAGATTTATCTTATTACAAAAGGTAATATTATGAAAAAAATTTCATAAATCCTAAGAATTTTGCAAATTAACTTTAAGAACTAAGAATTCTTTACAAAAATTAAGTATTTTAAATAAATTAAAAAAAATTTTGTAGGAAAACAACTTTTATAAGATCTAAAAATTAGAGATGACTCAATAACTACTTCTATTACATATTTGTATATTTCTCAATTTTTATATGTTTACTATGAATATATATTTCTTTCATTGAAGATACCTATCTTAAATATTTTTTATATTGTACATATCTTAATTTGCATTTAATATATGATATTTCTTTTGTTTTATACAGAGAAATTATTTGCTGTGGCAGCATTTTCAGAGGCGCCAATGGTGAGATTATAATGTATCCATCTAGCCTGAAACCTTGCGTAAATCTTGCCAGGCGGCAACTTCTTTCTTCTTTAACAGTCACCAGTCCCACTCATAGTTCTGCATCCATCAGTCCTATTCATAGCGTTGAATCGCCATCATCAAGTTCAGAAACGAGTTCGAAACAAACAAAGACAGATAGTGACTCTTCATCCGATTCTGGTTACGATGAGTCCTCCAATCAGGGTGAGAGCAAAATAGCGAAGAATGTTCAAGTTCAGGCAGATATGAAAATGATAGAGGAAGCTGTGAGACCTGTAGAACTCGATCAGTTATCGAGTTGCAAAACCTTACAATCTGTCACCGTTACTAATCAGTCACTTCAATCAGTCTCCAATTAATGTCGGCCCTTTATAGAGGGTTAATTTATTCCTTTACTTATGACACACACGCATAAATATGTACATACGTATACAGGGTGTCTTAGATAATTTTTTAATTGCAATTTTCTATAGAATTTTCAATATAGCGAACTTTCCTTTGGCGAGAATTTCAAATTTTATATTTCTACGATATATAAAGCAAACTTTTGACTTTTTGATTCTTGCAATATTTATTTCAATTCTTTTAAATCTTAAAATATCTTTTGAGTTTCAATTTAGAGACGATTTTTCCTCGTGGAGAATATTCGAATTTTAATTCTGTAATAGAGGAGGATTTTTCAAATCCTGCTTATTGTTTAAATTATTTTTTCATTATATTACTACACATTGTTAATCCTGCTTTATTTATTGTTTAAATATTATTTTTCATTATATTATTACAAATTGTTAATACAGAGGATAATTAAATAATACAAAATGTTATTACCTTAGAAAAGAATTTTTATTAGAGATTTTACAGGAAATGTTTTGCGTCAAAATACAAAAGGAATACTTAATGATGATGAAAAAATTTTTCTCTTGAAAGTGAGACCGTGCATCAAAATATGTTCAAAACATATCCCTAAAAATCCATATAATTTCTTTTTATTGAACATTTTTTCTGAAATTAGTAGATCTCGCACAAGATACAGTAATTTATTGCAGTATAACACTATCACCCTGTATATACGAATAGGTATAAGCTGAAGTTAATTAAGTGCACTATCCCCGGGCAGCAAAGTGGCTCTGAAAGGTTTCAAACCTTCACCTCGAAGGTTTTAATACCATTTAGATGCAATTTATTATGCTAAGAATAATTAGAATTAATCATAGCGATGGACTGACGTAAACCGCCATTTCTCGAGCCGATAATTTTTAAGTCTTATATTAAGCAATATAAACACACATCAAAGTTCTGTGATGATATTGTAAAGTAAGAGACGCTCAGATTTCTTATATCGAATAGCGGTCCGAGCTGGCGGTTTACGTACTCGCTTTTCTTACACGTCAAGTGCCACCGCTTAAGGGGAGATATATGTAGGGTGTGCTGAAACAACCAAAGATAGTGTCAAAAAAGTCATAATAAATTAATGAAACATCAATACTTTTATAAAATTTTCTAATTGAAATCAGATATATTAAATAGTTACATGTTAAAGATCTGAAACTTTTTATGAAACGTTCTATAAATTTTTAAAGTTTTAATATTCTTAGACAAAAAAGCAAGATTTCATGTGTAACGATTTAGTAATTGATTCAACGAAGGTACATTGAATACAAAATTAAGATTTTAACACTTTTATCGAGAGAAAACATTGAATTTACAAAAAAAAAAGATTTTTTTGAAGTGATATCTGATGGTTGTTGCGAGACACCTTGTATAAGTTCCAAGCTGCCAATCGATTCTCGTCTGGGTCCAAGAAAAAAAAAAGAGAAAGCAAGATAGATGAAAGCGGAAATTTCTTGCATTTTCTTCCTGATCATGCTCCATGACGTAAATTAATTAATAGTAGTCACACTGACGACCCAGGACGATAGCAATAAAGAAATGCAAACAATTGTACAGCGGGACTATGGATAAAGTCTGTTTTTAGTTTGTATTTAGACAGTATTAGTAAAAAAATGAAAGATCTAGATAGAAGAATTGAAAGTGGCAATCAGATTGGCAAACTGGACCAGCGAATCTTTGTTTACAGATAATTTTAGAGAATATGATACTTATATACAGAAACATTTCTATATAGAAAGAGAGAACAAGGAAGAAAGGGAAGAATAAATAAGTAAAAACTGTTAGTTCCTAGTTAACAAAGAGATGGGCATGCTTCGATTGTACGTTTAGCGTAAAGTTTGTTTAATTCTCATTTTATATGGGACGTTCACGATTGACTGTTTTCATGTTAATGGAGCTCTTATCAATTTGGAATCGGATTTTTCTCTAATGAAAGTAAAAAACCGATTCCAAATCAATTGTAAAATTTATAAAAAATAAAATATTCTGCTAGTGTTTTGAGCCCATATAAAAATCGAGGAACATAAGTTTTAAAGATAGTCGGAAATGGTTGTTTGATACAAGTTATTTAATCTTTTTCGACTATTCTCTTTAGCGCTAAGTACACGAAGAAAAAACGGGCTAAAAAATGTACAAGCTGAGTACCTGCTGAGAACAAGCCGCAACTGTTATGGGTTGTTTTCAGGATTTTTTCCATTCTTACTAATGCACAAAAAAAGAGAAGAAAACAGAATTCGAAAAAAAGAACGATTGACTTAAGATTCATTAAAAGCAGGATTTATGTATCCGTGGAATCAAGAATCTGTAATGTTAAAGATCAATTAAACTGAACGTGAATCCGTAAATTCCAACATATATCAAAGATTCTATCTTATAGAATCATTTTTAAAAATATGTGATACGCATATTCGATACTATAAAACAATACTTAAGAATGTAGTATATTTTGTTATCTTTATGTAAAGAACCACGGATTTATAAATCATTATATTTCGAAAAAGGAAGACAAACATAATGACTCTTGGCTTAAAAGTTGGATTTGACATAATTAAAAAGTATGAAATGTGCAATAGATATTGTCGAACCCGTCCAGCGCTGAGCGAGTCATCTATATTATTCCATAAGAATTCGAAACCTAGAATTGTAAAATTCTTTCGAGTATGATAATCAAAATTATTTAAATTTAGAGGTTACTATTGGTGAACCAAAAGAGTAATCTCATTTTGAATTTAATAAACAAATAAAGATCAGAATATTAAAAGAAATCAAATAAAATTTAATAAAATTAAATGAAATTATATATTGAGATTTAAATTATTAAATTATGAAAATAGAAAAAAGCTCGTTTAAATTGCCCATCGGACTTGCGAAAACTCATCGACAATCGTATAATATCATAACAGGAAGCGATAACAGTTTTTTCATAATCAAACATCGAAAAGTCCGATCTATTGAAGGATAACGCTAACTGCCTTTTCCTGCGATAGATCACATTTGTACATTTCTTGTATGATCTCTATCATTTCTCTTTATTGTGAGATATACAATACTGATAATTATTATTATATTCTCTTATTATGATTTATCGTAGTTAATATATATGATGATCGAAGCTGGATGATTAAATAGAAAGAAAGAGTATATAATACAAATTTATATTTAAATTGAATTTAGTATTAAATATTTGTTATAAATATTTAAATCTAAATTTATATTTGAATTAAATTTAGCATTTAATGTATTTATGAAACTAAAAAACTCGACACAAAACTCAGAAAGCGAGTACTATGATTCCGTCTAGGTTACAAAACATTAGTTTCTCTTATTTATTTATTTCATAAGTCGACTTATCTTCATTACTAAATATAATATTCCTTTTTTATGTAAATTTATACATGTACATCATATGCATATATATTTTTATATGGATCAGTGATCTTTACTTCGTGATTTTTTTACACTGCCAGAAAATAAATGCAGTTATCGATGAAATAACGAGATGAAATAACAATGACTGGCAATATATCGTGAAAATTATTTATTTCTCATGTCCTTAAGTGATCAGCTAGTATCAATTATTAGCTACTAAATTGGTAATAATTAATACTTTTAAACGTCATTAACATATTGATGATACCGATATTAATTAATTGAAATCAATTGTTAGTTAATTTTTTAAATATTCAAGCAAATTTTATCAACGATATTAAATTTAAAGAAATTGCAAAATGTTTTCACATTCAAATGTGGTGTGATAAATGGCGTATCAATATAACAAAAATATTCGAATATATTTAAGAAAA
>NW_017259238.1:225115-226329 GCF_001594045.1 Atta colombica | reverse complement strand
ATATATATATAGAAAGATATATGATATTGTATAAATATACAAATGCATGAAACAAGTACACAAAAATTTACAATAGAACATAAGATATAATACAGGAAAAGAAACAAAAGACAAATGATATAAAACTAAATACAACTACAATAAAACTAAAATTGTATATATCGCGGAGACAACTGTAAAAGGAGTGAAAAATCAATGAAGTTATTTAAATAAAGAATGTTCTTTTAATATTGTACAGCAAAATTGAAATCGCAAATTATAAGCAGTTTTTTAAGATGTAAGATTTCTGTGTAATGTATGTAGCTTTACAGTAAAAAATGAACTTTTATAATTTTAGTATGTATTTTAAAAAACAGTTTTAATTAAAAGTTACGGTTTGTGTATTTGAAAATTATTATAAAAATGTTATTTACATATTATGTTTTTGACTTCACAATTCTGAAAAACTATTTCTCTTATCAATTTTGTTAATTATATTAATAGAAAAAAAAATCTTCCATAATTTACTCCTTGTCAGTGATCCGTTGATATTGATATCGCCGAGACATCATTCGTGAATTTGTGCAAATTATTATTACATCGAGAAATTATTGGCATCTTGAGATAGCAAGATCCATTCTTTTTTTTTTGCATAATTGATATTCGCGAGAACACACGCAACATAATGGCGTTATTGTCGCCGGAAAAAGAATTTTTCGCAATTTTTCTAGTTGTATCATGTTCGAAAAATTCCGAGCATATTTTTTATTTGCATTTCTTAATCGGAAAATTTTTAGATCAACCTGGACACATGAAATAATATTACAATTATTATAATATATAAGTAAAATAACATGTACTAAATGATAAATCTGTACAAATAAAAGCTATTTTATTCGGATTTGTTTTAAACACTGATACATTTGAAATAAATTCAAATAAATAATGTATTTTAGTATATGTATTTACTTATTATCATAATAATAATAATAATAATAATCTATTATGATATAGACTATGTTAAATAATAAATAAATTCTGATTATCATAATAATAGGGAAACACAACCAGATTGTGTTCAAAGTTTTGATACGCATTTTCTACATAAATATTATGGTAAAATACGTATGTAATGATAAAATATTTGTTGTAATTAAATTAATGCGCGTGTTCTCGCGTGTTATTTAATCAATAATAATCTAAGCAAGTAATGATCCATGAAAAATACATGCGGT
>NW_017259238.1:219080-225015 GCF_001594045.1 Atta colombica | reverse complement strand
ATATATATAAAGAGATGTGAATTGTATAAATCAAACATTTCATATAAAATTCAAGGATTTTCATGTTCAAATTATTTTACTAGAAATCGCTTAGAAATTATTTTAAATTTTCATAAATTTTTTAAATTTATTTAAAATCTTGCAATCCTTAAATATTAAAATTTAATAAACATTAAAATTATATTTGTGTATGTGTAAATTGAATTTGAACTTGTAAATTTGTTCTCAAATAAAATATTGAGTTAGATTATATAATTAAATTTTTGGACCTAAAGAGTAATATAACATTTTGGAATTAAAAAAAAAGTAAAATAATGATAAAAAATGTAAGAATGTTATTTATACAATTTTGAATACATTTATACATATATTATAAGAAAAGGCATTGGCATTTTCCATTTAGGATAAATATATCTTTCAACTCGAGATATTTCTACAAGTTTCAAAAATCTGGAAGCTTTTGTGAGAGATTTAGGGAAAGATTGAGAATGAAATTTTGCATAAATATTAAAAATGATTGTGAGACTGACCAATGTATTTAGCGGGTAAACTTTTTTTACAATGATATGTATGTATTGTATAAATACATAAATATCTCTAAATGTGCGTGTGTGTGTATAGAGGTGAGATTATACGATTAATTTTTTATTTGTGCAAATATTAATCGCGATTAGATACAAATAAGCAATGACTGCTATAAAATTAATATATTATTATTAATATATTATGTTGATCAAGAAATTCATTCGTCTTTCTTATGTAATTTTTACAAATAAAGTCAATAATAAAATAAATATTAACGAAAGAAAAAATGTTAATAAAATAAAATACGAATGGACTTTTTGATCAAGAAATTTATATTATATACATATATATTATATGATTATTATCTCGTGTTAATGGTTATTATTATTACATATATATAGGGCCAGTTTCACTAATGTCAGTTAGCTTAATCGACCGTTGACTGACCAATTGTGTTTGCTGTTTAGTAGAATCGACCAATTGCAGTTAATCGGCATTGGTGAAACCAGCCCATACAGTGCATTTGTATATATATGTATAAAATAATTCCAATCATTGTGTATAATTAGGGATATTATACATACTATGTACATTTTTATAGGGGGATAATAATTATCATTATTATATCGCGCTCGTCAGCGATAATCTCGTCGGTTCTCGGTAGGCCGAAAGCATCTTTTCGAATTTTGGCCAGAATGTTGTGCAACGGACGGGACGATCGGTCCTTTTTATAAAATAAGAAAAGAAATACGCCACCTTGTATCCATGTACAACTTTGTAATAAATCAGTTTATTTGTAAGCGAGCAGCTCCATTTTCTTTCAAGTCCGTTATTATATTTTTTGAATCTATTTTTGCGTAGAGAAAAAGGGCAACTGACTAACTAGATTGTACTTAACATTTGTGAGATATTTGCATATAATATTTTTTGACTTAATTTTTAATTGTGTTAAGTCTCAGCTTTATGCAGGTCTGAGCATGTATTTGAAATGTTTTTATCTAAAACATATTATTTGCAATACAAGTGTATTTTGTATTTTGTATTTCCGCGGAGCACATGAGAGTATTTACATTTAAAATCGAGCACAGAAAGTATTTTATATTTAAATCGAAAGATTGAAGGTTTTTTTATATTTTGTAATTTAAATAATAAGATTGTCAATCTTAATGTTTGAAAGTTACAAAATACTTTTATATGCATGAAGTACAAGATATTTTCATATGCTCTTGAGATACAAAATACAATTGTCTTAAAATACTATTTTTCAAATAAAAATATTTCAAATACATACCCCAGCTCTGATGTTATTACATTAGCTTTTAATATGTTTAATATGTTTAATTTTTTATAGCTAAAAATATAGAATTTTATCAATTTCTAGTTCATCGCTCTTATCAGCAAAGTGTATCGAGATGGTCTGCATTTGATCGAAAAGAGCCTCGAATTTTTTAATACACTCTTGATGATTCCGTCGATAACATAACGATCAATCGTTTGAATCAACTTACTGCTCGCTAAATCAGAGGTCGATGTTATCGCCCAGCTTTCATCTTTCGTGCGGTTCGTGCGTAATAATTTTTACGGTCACGAACTGATTCTTTTGCGAAGTGTCTAATTACTTTGAAATTGAGAATCATCGAAAGCTTATTAGAAATATGATTAATCGTATCCGACCTCGTCTCGTAACCTTCGATGTGACTGGTACATTGCTGATGACCAAACTTGAAGAAAACTACATCAAAATCGGCTCCCAGCACGGTTTACTAATCGAACCAAGAAAATTGGCGCGAAGTTTCAAGAACAATTTTGCTCAGCTTAGCAAGGAGCATCCTATATACGGCAAGCACACCGGATTGGGATGGAAAAACTGGTGGAGAATGATCGTACATAATGTGTTTAAAGAGCAGCATGCCTCTGTGTCGACAGACACGTTAGATAAGGTAATATTAATGATAATAATCTATTGTAACATTCCTTTTTTCTCTATCATTACAATTATTTGATTATGTATTCTTTTATGAAATCTGAAGATAGCTCAAACTAGCAGCCGATGTTATGATTATTGTTCAATTTTAATTTAATTGCAGTCGATTTTTATTTCTTAACTTTTTAAATTTGTTATTTGTGCGAATTTTATAACAGACTCTTACATTCTATTTTATTTATATTGTTAATTTGGCATCAAAAGTCTTTTATCGATTAATTTATTTTTATTTCAGATAGCTGCTCTTTTAAATTTATTTATTTATCGTAGCCATTTGACGGCATTTTATTGTTATAAATTGTTATAAATAACTTGTGTGTGTTTAACTTTTATTCAATCATTGCAAATCATTTAATAATAAAGCTAAAATTCCAATATTGAAAACAATTTTCTTTTAATTAGTTTTTTCTTTCTATTCTACTTATTTTCTATTAATTGATTCTATTATTTTGTTATTGAATTATTATATGCAAAAATTGATTTCATTTTTTGATTTCATTTATCATTTTCTTTTCTAGATCGCTGACAGTCTTATAAGCTGCTATAGTACTAGTAAATGTTGGTACAAATATCCTGGTACCGTTGATTTACTTGACTCCTTGCAGAAGAAGAATATCGTTTTAGGAGTAATTTCGAATTTTGATCAACGATTGGAATCAATTCTCGAAGATATTCGAATTCGTCAATATTTTACTTTTGTTTTGACCTCGTATGATTTCGGAAAGGAGAAACCAAGCTTGTCAATATTTGAGGAAGCACTAAGATTGATGCAATATCATAGTGAAAAAGAAATATTACCTCAAGAAGCGATGCATATCGGCGATAAATTAGATAATGATTATTTTGGAGCAAAAAGCGCCGGATGGAATGCTTTATTAATAAAGCATGATAATAAGCTTGATGCGAATAAAGTGCCAAGGGAAGATGTTTTTAAAAATTTGAAAGAGCTTCAAAGACACTTTGATTGATAGTGTGCTTAGATCAAATTGTATGATACAGTAATACTTAATTATTCAATAATTATTTTTGATTTATTTAGTAATATATATGTATGTACATATATTACTTAATAAAATAATTATATATAAATAATAACAATAATTTTTATGTAAAATAACTAAAATATACCAAAGATAGTAAAGAATAATCTGATAAGAAAAAATAAATATGCAAATTCATTAATTTATACGTATTGAATATTTTTTTATATTTTTCACATTTATGTATTTATGTACTTGTGTTTTAATTTTAATTTTTTTATTATATCATATATATATTATATGTATATTATATGTATATTTCGAAATATTTAATATATCTCTTAGTATACATGATTGAGTCATTTTACTTGAGTGTCTTACATTTCTTCTTTTTTAACTAGAGTAATCAGTCATAACATACATCAAATAATCAATTATAATATTTACATGCAATTTTTTTTAATATACAAGTTTGTAAATACTTTCTAAAGATGTTAAAGTAATGTATATATAAGAATCATATTTAATAATTCTTATATATACATTTATTAAAATGATGAAAATTAACTAGAACACGAATGATTCATTATGCGTAAAAGAAAATCATCATGTGTTTTACAGAAATATATAGGTATTATAAATTGTAATGTACTTTCTATTATAAGTTTATCAAAAAGAATTTATTGTGAATATATTTATAGACATTAAGAAAGAGCACAAATTTATATTTATTAAATGTATAAATTAAGATAGATATTAAAGGAATATTTACGCTATAATAAAATTTTATAAATTATGCATTACTTTTTACAGAAATCAAAATTCTAATTCCTTATTCATGTATCAAAAATTGAAATTCATTAAAAGAGTAAAATAGAAAATGATAAAAAATCTATAAATTATAATTTAAAATCTTATAAATGTAAATATCAAGAGTACTGATCACACTCTATATGTATATACCGATATGGAGACGGAAACTGTTAGAAACACGGTCAAGATTCATAGATATTTAAATGCAATGCGTATAATCGGAGTGTATACAATCGGTGCAGATTCGCGTGTCGAGAAACTGCCTACTCGAGGCATTTAAGTGTGCTGTGAGCATATATACATCGACACGATCCGACGTTTGCGTAGGCGGACTGTGAGAATTACTGAGAACAGGCGTAGGAGATCGGGAATTGGGAAGGGGCGATGCGAGAAGAGAGCAGGAGAGAGCCGGGAAGTAGACGCGTGCAAGCGGCGTGCCGTTACACTCGTTGGTGGTCCACGGCGAAGCCCGCTCGCGTGTCGTCTGGCGTCGTCCAGCATCCGATCTATGGAAGGTTAATAAGAGATGTACGATCGATAACGATCGTTCGACGGCGGTGATCTTCGTCGATGGACGCGTTGCCTAACCTCAAAGAGTCCCTAATACGTCGGTCGCTTTCGTGAATAGCGAGAGGAGTCTCGCCGAGTGTTCGGACAGAAATTTTCTTACCTCACGGGGATAAAATGAAAGGGATTGGGATATGGGGCCTGCTGTCGCTCGTGGGAAGCTGCGTCGTTCTGGCCGATCCCGAGGCCGATCCTTCGGAAGAACTGTTCAGTCGGCTGCAGCTGCCAAAAAATCGCAATGAGGACAAGTGTTATGATGAGAACGGCAGGCCGCAGGTTCGTTTCGATTGTTTATGTTATTTAATGCACATTGAATTAAAAAAAATGAAGAATCTATATAGTCTTCATTATTGTAGAAATAATTTTCAAAAAAGAAGAATGTTATAGATAAGTTATTTCATTTAATAAAATTGTAATGCAAATAAACAATGTATTTGTTAGAAAAATTTTGCTTTTATTATTTTTTTTTTCATTAAAATGCACCTAGAAGATGCGCATTTTTTTCTATTTAATATATCTCAATATATTTTGTTTATATTTTTATTTTTTATATAAATAATGAAATTTTATGTAAATAATGAAAAATCTTGTTTTATATTTTTTAACATCATTTTTAATTATTATGTCAGCTTTATGTAATGTTATTACGTTCGTTTTTTTTGATATGCTTATTGTTTTAGAATTAACAATTAAGAATTGTTTTAAATATTATTAACATTTTTATGTGACACATTTTATTTCTTCAAATAAAACCTATATAAATATCATTTTTGAATACCTAAATGTGTCCAACTTTTCGCATCTTTAATTAAATCAGTACAATTTGGTAGCTCCGTATATTTCGGGAGGATGTTAAGGTTATCATGGGGTTATTCCCCAGTTGCTTGAACCCGCAGATAAATTGTGTGGACCACGATATAAATGGACAAGATATCATTCGCGAAGTCCGCGAGATACAGCTTCTATATTAGAAATAGATTCCTTTCCTATTTAGATCGCGATTATGAGTTGAGAATATTACACTTCATTAAATTTCTTATATATTTATATAGATTTCTTATATATT
>NW_017259238.1:217342-219018 GCF_001594045.1 Atta colombica | reverse complement strand
GTACATTATTTTAATTTAATTAATCTTTGAAATAAATTTGATCTACACGTTATATCTGTAAAATAAAGGAGACTGTTTATAATAAATGTATCCTTCTGTTGAAAATGTTAATATAATATAATAAAAAATTTTGTTATTCAAAAATATTTATAACGCAAAATATATTACTAGTACTCTAATTTTAATTTTAATTTAATTTTAAATAGTAATAAGTTTTAAATAGTAATAAATTTCTCTCAAAGTTATATAAAAAAATATAAAATAATACAACATATCGTAAAGAATTTATTATTTATTAGAATTTAACGGAATATAACGTAGTATGTATATAACGTAAATAACTGTAGAACAATATTTTTTAAAAGCAAATTAATAAATAATATTACGTTAAAACATTTTTTTATTTTATTTAATTTTAATGTGACATTTACTTAATTTATTTTTTAATTATCTACAATAAAAATATGCAATATTTAGCGTCCTATCTGTTGGCGTGTTTTAGAGATGTATACCGCCATTTGAAAATGCAGCTTTCAACGTGCTAATAGAGGCGACAAACACATGCGGCGAGGATCGTCCAATCGAATTCTGTAAGCAGACAGGCGTGCAAAAGAAGTCATGCGAAATTTGCCGACGCGGCGACCACTCGGCCTCCTTCCTTACTGATCACGACAATAATGACAATGCTACCTGGTGGCAATCGGACACTATGTACGAGGAATATCCCAACCAGGTCAATCTCACCCTCCCTCTAGGTGCGTTTTTATCGCAATATCTGGGACACCTTGTAAAAGATGTCTCTATGTCTCTTCTCTTATGAGAGACATTCAGTTTCTAGTTTATATTTTCTCTCTTTTTTTCTACGTCTCTCTTTCACTCTCTCGTTCATACACATACTCTCTTTTTCTCTCATCCTACTTCCTTATCTATGAGGATGTATGCGCGATGAGATAAGTCATAACAGTGTATAGAGGATGATGAAGAAATCACAGAAGAGCTTTCATGAGTTTTAAAAGCGAATTTATTATTATGAATTTATTCTCGTTTCTAATTGATTTAAAATCTAGTTTGGAAGATATTGTTATAATAAAATTCTTAGTTAAAATATTTTAATTTAGGAATTTTTATTATAATGATTTAGATATTTTTAAGCAGTTATACTAGATGGATCGCCTTATCTACATATATGCGCAAAGGGTGCACAATAAATTAAATTCAATTCAATTAACAGCTTAGTCATTAAAGTATTCCTGAATAAAAATGACAGATAATACATTTCGATTAACTTTTAGAGCGCAAGAATCGATTTTTTAAATCTTATATTATCTTATATAATCTTATTTTTAATTAATAAGATTTGTTATGATTCATTATTTTTTTGTTTTAAAATATGATACTTTCAATATCACTACAGTGATATAAAGATTAATTTTTTATTTGCTATTTATATATTTTTAGATTACTTTATTCTAGATTATTTTATTATATGTATATATATATAATTATCTACATATCTTATTTTCATTTTATTTTTTCATACCTCTATTCTTATCATATTTACTATGTTATTGCTCTATTATACTGATGAAACTCGTTATTTATTGTTGTGCAATTTTCGCTATAAAACTCTTATCAAAATCTAGGAGTATAAAGTCTCAGCAGCTTCTGCTTTTTGG
>NW_017259238.1:213903-217242 GCF_001594045.1 Atta colombica | reverse complement strand
ACTTTTTATTTATGTTTTATAATATTCTGATTTTTAAATTAGGAAAGACATTTGACATAACATACGTTAGAGTACTGTTCGAGTCGCCTCGGCCGGAAAGCTGGGGTATCTATAAGCGGAAAAATGAGAAGTCGCCGTGGGAGGCTTATCAATTTTATTCAGCGACGTGCCGGGACACGTACGACCTGCCCGAATCAAAAGAGACCATTCGCGGTGACGACACTCGCGTACTATGCACCTCGGAATTCTCCGACATCTCTCCACTCACTAAAGGCACTGTCGCCTTTTCGACCTTGGAGGGCCGACCTTCCGCCTATTATTTTGAAACCAACACTGAACTTCAGGCAATTATATAATTAAAAACAATATATTCTTTGTATATAACATTCTTATAATTTTAATTCTATTTGTAATATACAGTAAAAATTTATATTTTACATTAAAATTATTTTGATTTAATAATTATTTTGATTCATTAACGAGATCAGGGAATTGTTATAATCAGCCATAAAAAATTAGAATGGTTGATTAAAGAATATGTTAATAATTTAACTTAAAGTAAGAAATTTAAAGAAATAATTTGAAAGAATGAAACTTCTTTAATTATAAAATTAAAAGTTTTTCGTAGTTCGTTTATGTTTATCATATTGTTTAACGAATTTAAGAGACGCGATTTATTTTATAGGAATGGGTACAAGCATCAGATTTGAAAATTACTCTAGACAGATTGAACACGTTCGGCGATGAGGTTTTCGGCGACGCGCAAGTGCTGAAATCTTATTATTATGCGATAGCTGATATAGCAGTCGGTGCGAGATGCGCTTGCAATGGTCACGCCGGAGAATGCGTGAACAGCACCAGTGTCGATGGCAAAACTCGCAGAGTCTGCCGGTAATAAGTCCTATCTCTTAGCAATTTTTTATATATATACGTACATATGCAATTATACTTTGATATTTGATATCTATCTTCTTGATGTTTATTTTCTTTTTCTCTTTTCTCATTACTTTCAAAGTTTCTATGTACGAAAATTTTTTAGAACTATAATTATACTTCTATCGCGGGCAAGTGAGAGTAAATAAAAATTATCACTGCGCAATAATTGGGTCAAATTAACAAGTAATTTGTATTAATTTTCTTACGTTGATATTACATCTTTGTACGTTTCAGTTTTATTCGAACACAGTTGCGATTATGATTGTATTTTGCTGAAGATAGTTTGAAATAAGCCGAAACATATGAAAGATTGTAAATATTCAATATAAGAAAATTAATATAAGTTACTTGTTAATTTGGCGTATCAATTACTGCGCAGTAATAATTTTATTTACTCTCACTTGTCCATAATACAAGTATAATTATGATTTTGAAATTCGAGAATTCATTCAAATTTTAATATTGAAAATTTTTGGTATCATATGTCAAAATATTTTTTTACATCACATACATATTTAATAGTATATAGATTATGTTAAGAATATAAATTCTGGATTTATATTTCTTAAAATATTAGGATATGAATAAAGGTAGATTAAGCGCTCATTTATTAGTAATGCTTGCGATCGTCTTTATAAGTTTTGGCCGAACTGATACTGCTTTCTGCATATATCCAGAGACATACAATATACTTAATGAACGCAAATTAAATTGGAACATTTAAACATAATATTAGATTATGATAAAACATTTTATTTCCAATAAACTAATATTTTAAAAAATAAAATAAAATTAGGATCTTTAAACTACTAAATATAGTGATTCTTGTAATTTTATTGTCATCTTTGACAAAATTGTAAGCAATATTACAATATACCTAATTAGAAAACTAAATTTATTCGCAGATGCGAGCACAACACCGCTGGTCCAGACTGCAACGAGTGCCTGCCTTTTTACAATAACGCTCCTTGGGGCCGTGCCACAACTACCGATGCACACGAATGCAAACGTAAGTATTCAATAAATATCGGATGCATATTTTAATACAGTTTTAAGAGCAATGTGCAACAAATTTTGCACATCACACACAATTTCTTAATGAATCTGGAAAAATTGGTATTTAATATCAAAATGAATATAAACAGCATGGAAAATCAATGATTTCATTAATTTAAATTGTAGCAAATTGTAGGAGAGAATTTAAAATACATAAAGCAAAAGTTTAGATATTATTGAGTTAAATAAATAACGAAAAGAAAGATTATTTTTAAGAATTATTTTTAAATTCTTTGCTATAATTTTAATTATTATTCTGTTCTTGATTGTTTTTATTTTTAGTTCCGTATAATTATCCAAATAATATTTTAATTAAAAGGTTACTGTGTTAATTTAATCTAAATCAATTTAAAAAAGGAATAAAATCAAATTAGAGTTGTGTAGGAAGAAGATAATGGAATGTAAGTGTGTAAAACTGTGCTGACCCTTGTATTTCTATATCTTTGTTGCAAAATGTTGATGGATATATAATGTGTTACGCGTAATGAAATCAATTAAATTATCAAAATTATCAAAATTGATTACATGTAAAAAAAAGATTTTTTATTTTTAGTTTAATGTTTAAGAATTTGTTATTTGCAATAACAAATAACTCGCTTTACTGAAATAACTGCACGAGAAACTGCATTATGGACTTGGTTTTTCTCTGTATATAATGCTGTCCGTATCGAATGAGAAACATGCTGCGCATTGCAAAGACCATAAGCGACTGCACCTTCGCCAGTATTACCTGATACCAGCTTTACCTTTTACGTTCATCTACCGCTCTCTTGAGTGGGGATGCACGACTTGTGGTGACGAAGGTACACGGCCGTTCAATGCACTTTTGTCTGCATTCGGTGTATCAAGATAAAGATTATAACTGTTCACTAATCAAAATCCTCGAAATCCCTAATAAAAGACATAATAAAAAATAGATTTTCGAAAAATATCTAGAGATCAATCCAAGGAAGTGTATTCTAAATTGTAATCACATGAAATATAAGTGACAGTGATTTAAGATGTATAACAGTTGAAGTAACAATTCGAGTTAGACTCGAGTGCAATTAAATATATAAGTATATGATTAAACAATTGTAATTATTAAATTATAGTAATAAGCAGCAATAAAATAAATTATAATGCATCGAGCTTTGTGAATATTCTTATCGGAAAAATGAAATTGATCACATTGTTAATAGCGGATTGCATATTGCTGTGCACGCCACGGAATGAAATACGCCCTCGATATTCAGGATCCAGTAATTAATTATTTATATCATTTGTATAAAATTATTTGTAATTGCATTATGTAAATTTTTAAATGAACATTTATAAAAAAATGAACATTTTAAATAAAATTTTTAT
>NW_017259238.1:209601-213803 GCF_001594045.1 Atta colombica | reverse complement strand
TATTTAATATTTAATATTTAAATATAGCAATAATATTCTTGTAAGAAGCAGAACATATTTAGGTTCCATTTTCCATTTTATCTGGTAACTTGTAATTGGGCTTAATTTGATATTTTATCCAATAGGCTTCATCTATAATGTCATGGATGAAGCCCATGGATGAAACATCAGATTAACCACAAATTAATCAGATAATGAAAAACTGGATCTCGATGTTTCCTTTTTTCCCGTAATTAAAAATTTTGCAATTATTAATCTATTAATTCGACTACTTATTAATTCTTGTAGCTTGCAACTGCAACGGGTACTCGGACAGATGTTATTTCGACAAGGAATTGTATAAGCTAACGGGTCATGGAGGTCATTGCTTAGATTGTCGAGCAAATCGCGATGGTGCCAATTGCGAGCGGTGTCGCGAAAACTATTATCAACGGCCTGAGGATAATTATTGCGTTGCGTGCAACTGTAACGAAATTGGTAATAATGCTACAATAATATTAAATAATACAAATTATGATAATTGATATTCGATAAAATTATAAATTAATTTTATTATAATTTTCTCTATATATAAATACTACTATCAAATAAATGAATAAATAAATAAATAAATGAATATAAGATAATAAATAAAAGTATAATAAATTATACTTTTAATACAGGTTCGAGAAGCTTGCAGTGTAATAGCGAGGGTAAATGCCAATGTAAACCTGGTGTAACAGGGGATAAATGCAATCGTTGTGCAGCCAACTTTTATAATTTCGGTTCGCAGGGCTGTACTTCATGCGAGTGTAGCTTAGCAGGATCGGCGAATAATGTTCCCAACTGCGATACTATCACAGGAGTTTGCGTCTGTAAGGAAAACGTCGAGGGAAAACGCTGCAGAGAGTTAGTTCTGCTATGTTATTCAACCAAATCTTTGGAAAAGAATATTAAATTAATTAATTTGCACTTTAATATATATTGATTCTTGATATGTTTTAATCGTTTTAAATGAGGAATTTACGGTTTTTTGATCTTTTAGTTTATATTATCATCATTGAAAAATAGTTGAAGTACTATCTGTGCCAGATTATATAGGACTTCTTCCGTATTATGTCTTAACAACGATTTCAATAACGATTCTTCGATCAGTTTGGAATCAATTTTCTATTATCTTCTGTGAATCTAATTTTTTAAATTAGTCTCTGTTGACTTTGTTTTACTCCTCGAAAGTCGAAATTAACGCCAATGCCGAAATTGATTAGGTGTCGTCCAGGATTCTTCAATCTGGCAGTAGATAACGAGTTTGGCTGTACTCCCTGTTTCTGTTACGGCCATTCCTCAGTCTGTCGACCGGCAACTGGTTATTCGAAGTTGTTCATCGAGAGTATGTTTGTGCGAGGAAACGAACGTTGGTCCGCATCTGTAGCCGGTAATCCGATTCCATTGCATTACGATGCACTGACGCAGACGATCTCAGCTACTGCGCTCGACCGTGACAATGTGTATTTTCTCGCGCCCGATAAATTTCTGGGAGACCAGCGAGCGTCATATAATCAGCACATATCGTTCATATTGAGGATAGGGGAAGCTGGACCAGCTCCTACAGCGCGCGATGTAATTTTAGAAGGTGGTAACGGCGAGCAGATCACACAGCCGATCTTTGGCCAGAACAATCGTTTACCGACTGTTACGGTAAGTGTTTTTATTTTTACTATATTTTCTCGTAATATTACATTAATGTGATCATCTTTGTAGCCTCAAGAATACAAGTTTAAATTGCATGAGCACGTTAATTATGGTTGGCAACCACGATTATCTTCTCGTGCCTTCATGTCAATTCTGTCAAACTTGACCGCCATAAAAATTCGTGGAACTTATACTCATCAAGGTCGAGGATTTTTGGACGATGTGAAATTAGAGACGGCTCATCGCGGCGCAGCCGGCGAGTCGGCCGATTGGGTGGAACATTGCCAGTGTCCTCACGGCTACGTCGGTCAGTTTTGCGAGTCGTGCGCGCCCGGATTCCACCACGATCCTCCCAATGGCGGTCCCTTTGCTCTTTGTGTTCCTTGCAACTGTAATGGGCACGCTGATATTTGCGAGGCGGAGACTGGTAATTGGATTTTATTATATCATAGGCTTAAAAAAAAGAATAAATCAAATTGAATTGTAGAAGAAAAATTATTTTATTTAATCTTAAAAAAAAATCGGATTTACTCATTGTTGCGTTTTTGTCGAATTATATTTGTTAAATAAATTTTATGATTTTTATGATTATATTTGTTTAATAAATTTTATGATTTTTTCGAGTATATTGCAATTCTTACTTGTTCTGATCTAATAATTTCTGAAAAAGTGATAAATTCTTATATAGATTTTTTGAAGTGTCTTTTGAAATATTTAATAATACTTTAAATATATTTTTTTCTATATTTTAGGGCAATGTATCTGTCAGCATAATACTGCAGGAAGCAATTGCGAGTTATGTAGTAGAGGATACTATGGTTATCCATTGAAAGGAACCCCGGACGATTGCAAACCGTGTCCTTGTCCCGATAACGGACCTTGCATTCTTCTGGGCAACAATCCAGATCCCATCTGCTCCGAATGTCCTATTGGCAGGACTGGTAAACATATACATAGTTTTTATAAACACATTTTCTAAGTACTTAAACATACTAGTACTTTAACATTTCAAATAATTAAAAAAGAAAAATTTAATTAATTAATACATTTTATTTTCCTTCTTTCTTTTTTAATTTATTAAAAATTATATGAAATGTTCTTATACAGGACCTAGATGTGAAACATGTTCCGATGGTTACTATGGAAATCCTGAAAAAGGTCTCGCTTGCCGTCCTTGCGATTGCAACAACAATATCGATTTAAATGCAGTTAGAAATTGTAATCACGAAACAGGAGAATGTCTCAAATGTGTTAATAATACAGCGGGCTTTCATTGTGAGGAATGTCTAGCTGGTAAATATAAATTAAAAATTATTTTATAATCTATTATATAATATTTCTTTCACATAATTTCTGTAATATGTAATATATATTTAATTATGTTTTATATATTAGGATATTATGGAGACGCACTATCAGATCGCAAAGAAGATGGATGTAAGTTATGTCAGTGTTATCCACCGGGCACTTTGGAACTTGATGATGGAAGAGTTGCACCTTGCGACCAATTAACAGGACATTGTGCCTGCAAACCGCACGTCATAGGTCGCAATTGTGACAAGTGCGAGGAAGGCTATTATCATATTGCGAGTGGAGAGGTAAAATCTCTTAATTAAAATAAAAACAGTCAACTTTAATATAATAATAACTAATATAATAAATTTGTAAAATTACTTATCAAGTAACATGTTAATTTAATTAATTTGTTTGTCTCATAAAAAATTTATATCTTTGTATTGCAGGGTTGCATACCTTGTAATTGCGATCTTGAAGGTTCTTACAATCGTACTTGTGATCCAATAACAGGACAATGTCAGTGTCGACTTGGAGTAACGGGTCAACGTTGCGATGCCTGTGAATCCTATCAATATGGATTCAGTCGCGAAGGCTGCAAGCATTGCGATTGCGACAGTATTGGATCGCAAGATTTGCAATGTGACGCAAACGGACAATGTCCTGTAAGTGCCTATACCTACATAAAATTAAATATAATAGTTAATAAATAAATTGCAACAAAACGAGTGTGATCACATTAAATTTTTAAAATTATATTTTAAATAAAAAATGATTATTCCTTATACATATTAAACCAATCATGAACTTATATAAAAATTTTATATATTTTTTATTTTTTTGGATTTTTATTTTTAGATAATAAATTTACTTCTTTGTATTTTTTGCTTAATATTTTTGATCATTATTGGCAGTGCTTGACGAACGTTGAAGGCAGACGATGTGATCGCTGCAAAGAGAACAAGCATAATCGCCAGCACGGCTGTGTTGACTGTCCCGATTGTTACAATCTTGTACAGTCGGCGGTCAATGATCACCGACAACGTTTAGCTGAGCTTGAAGATACTCTTTATAAGATCAACAGCAGTCCCACTGTCATCAAGAACTCGGATTTCGAGAAAGAGCTCAAGAATGTTCAAGATAGAGTAAAAACGTTATTGACTACCGCCAAGCAAGGATCTGGCAGTAAATATCATTATTATTATTATTATTATTATTATTATTATTATTATTATTAT
>NW_017259238.1:207570-209579 GCF_001594045.1 Atta colombica | reverse complement strand
TAATTAAAAAGTCATTGAAGTTAAATAATGAAGCTTTAAAACTTATTATCTTTAATACTATATATTACAATGAAAACTATAAACAACTGATATTGTGATTTCGTTTATAATATTATTGTAAAAGTAAAAGCTGATATCCCATTTAGGTGAGAATAAAACATTGGTAGAACAGCTAGACGAGCTGCGTGAGCAATTAAATAAGATTGACAAAATCTATCAAACCGTGGACGTTACAGCAAATGATGCACGCGATATAACTGAAGAAGGTTTAATCAGTATTGATGAAGCAGAGAAAGTCTTGGATAAAATTTACGAGCAGTTAACGGTAAATAAAAATTTGCTTTTTTATAATTTCGAATTTTTTAATAATTTATTTATTATTTATATATAATTATTTATAATTTCGAATTCGACTACATCCAAAAAATTATTTAAGAATATAATTTGACAATATAATACTTATTAACATATATACTTATTAACATATATAAGTTGCAAAATTTCTTTCATCTCCCTTGTCCTTATTTCGCGAAAAATTTGATTGCAATTTTATGAATAATTTTTATTTTAAGTTATTAAGTTACAGTTTTATAATTTTACAATGAATGGCAGGAGGCAGAAGATTACTTGGGTACAGATGGAGCAAGTGCTTTAAGTTCAGCGAAATTACGTGCTGAACAAGTCGGCCAGCAAAATCAACAAATGACATCGATTGCACAAGAAGCGCGTGTAGTTGCTGAAATGTATGTATTGTACATTGTAAATATGAGTAAATTTTTAACTTATTTTATGAATAAAAAAAGTTTCTAGAAAATTAATTCAAATTTCCAATTTTTGTTATTTGTATTAATAACAATAAACTAAATTTTCGATAATTATATATTATTATATGATATTATTATTCAATATTGGAATTCTATTTTTCTAGAAATACGAACGAAGCCAAGAAGCTTTACATGTTGGCAGAGCAGGCACGAAACACGACAATGGATGCTTATAATCTCGCAAAGCAAACAATATCGAAATATTCCAATATAACGTGAGTGATATTTCCTTTTTTTCTTTAATTTTATTTAATATTTGCAATCTTTTTTATAATCACTATATCTAGAATATAAAAAAATTCTGCGCAGGGATGAACTAAGGAATCTGGAGAACAAACTAGCGCAATTGGATGATCGTATGGATGAAGTGAAGAATCTCACTGCCATAGCAGCTACTAAATCCTCAACTGTTTCTCAAGAAGCATTAGATTTGCTGATCCTCGATTTAACGCTTCCTGCAGTCGATATCGAGCAATTGCGACAGCAAATAGAAAGCATTAGCAGTGAGGTAATTACAAAATATTATAAATAAATATACAGATGAAAAAATTATAATATATAAATTTAAATAAAAAGATACTAATTAGTCTAAAAATAATAATAATAAAGACTAGTATTAGTACAAACAGTAATAAAGGCTAGTACTAATACAAAATGTAAATAATCTATGTTTTATAAAATAGAGCTTGCAGATAAAAGAGCAGGCACAACTTTCATTGGAGCAAAACGAGAATTTTATCAAAGAAATGACTGAAAAAATTAAAAAGAGCGAAGAACTTTTAGAAAGAGCTCAAGATCAACAAGCTGCAACTGCTGAACTGTTAGCTGAATTAGATGAAGCTAACGAGACGGCAAATGACGCTGTTAAACGTGGCGATCAGACACTGAAAGAAGCTCAGGAAACTTTAAAAAAATTAGGAGGTAAGTTTAAAAAAAACTCTAGAAATGTTTCGTTCTACAAAATTAGAAAAATGAGAAAATTCACAAATTTATTCTTAAAATATTTTTCTTTGAGAAACATTTTTTATTATAATTTTTGTATTAGAATTTGATGCTGAAGTGCAACGTGAACGTATTAAGGCTCAGAGTGCTTTGAAGGACATCCAGAAAATTGAAGAATTGATCAACAATGCTAATATGCAAGCTATAGAAACGGAGAGAGTGCTAAATGGATCGGAAGGCAAC
>NW_017259238.1:202168-207337 GCF_001594045.1 Atta colombica | reverse complement strand
ATATTATTATAATATTTATATCATAACATTTTATTTATTATTACAGACTTATGCGGATAGGGCGAGTACTAATGCAAACGAAATCAGAGTGGAAGCGAATAAAACTAAAATCGAAGCTTTACGGCTCGGAAACGAAGCTGAGAAGTTACATCTTCGAGTTGACACTACGGATTCGATGATCAGACTGCATGAAATTCAAATGGCTAATGACGCTAATATTACCGCCGAGGTAAGAATTTAATTAAATTAGTTAAGGGATGGAAAAAAGAGTAATGGATAAAATATTGTTATGCATTAATTAATTAATCTTGGTAAAAAACCAGACTTATTTTTTTCTAATTCAATTATTTCTCAATTAAAATTAAAGCAAATATTTAAAATTCTAATTTTTAGGCAAACTATAAAGTTGGCCAAGCGAAAACCAATGTGACTTTAGCATCGCAACAAGTTGATAAAGCTTTATCCGAAGTTGCCGCAATTATTAGGGAGCTCGAGAATCTACCAGAAATCGGTGAATTCTATTCCTCCAATCATTTGGTTTTTAAACTCCAGATTCATTTATCTCTAACATATAAAAATTTATTTCTGAGCATTGCGTTCTATAGTCATATTAAATATTAAATATATATTATTACAAAATGATTCGTATTACAAAATTCGATATTTTTTCTAATGTAAAGAATAAACTTTAATTTTGTAATTCAGACGATGCCGATTTAAATCGCTTAGAAGAACGTCTGGTTGCTGCTGAGAAAGAAATAAAAGCCGCAAATCTAGATCAGCGGATCCGTGCATTGACGGATGCGAAGAATCTGCAAACGCAATGGGTTAAAAATTATGAAGATGAAGTCAGCAGACTGCGAATCGAAGTGGAGAACATCGATGATATTCGAAAGGCTTTACCAACTGATTGTTATCAGCGTGTCCGTCTTGAGCCTTAAAATTTATCCTCTTACGCCTTATTCATTTTTGTGTCATTTTTTTAGAAGTATATATTATAAGCTATAAACTATATAAAACATTTTCCTATGTATCCTTAAGTTAAGACTCAAGGATTTTTAAATTTTTTTTAGATTGAGAATCTTTTTTTAGATTATTAAAACCATTTTTTTTAAAGAAAAGATATTAGTAGAATTTTAGTACATAATATTATTTGAAGAAAATCCAGATTAATCTCTTGATTTTCCAGTAATAAATAAATTTCTTAAATAATAGGATAAAAATGACCAAGTTTTTAAAGAAATTTACTTAATAATTTTAGAACAAATATTCTTAATGATAACTTACATAGATTCTTAATAATAAAGATTTTGTGATTCAAGGATATAATTTAGAAATTATTTAATAGACTTTTGATATATTTTTTCCAAACAAATAAATTTCAAATGGCAAGTTTCTTAAATAATTTATGTAATGATTAAAAAGCATTTTGCATTATTAAGTTAGGAATAAATTTTGTGCACAGATACATATGCGCACAGTGGCAATGACAAACATTTCATACCAAAGATTCTGTTGTAGTATATACATTTGGATTTATCGTCATTTATCATTCAATTTGCATTTTTGCTTTATTATATAATTGTTATAATGACTATTAATTATGTATAAATATGTATATAAATCTGTATACATCCGTAACATGTAACTGTTATGTCAATGCATGTTAATATGTTATTTGCAATGATCTAGAACTTAAGAAAACAATTATGTTAATTAGAGATGCAATGGATATCCAGTAATTATCCGATATCCGGCCGGCTAGTTTAGATATCGGATTGTAAAAAAATAATTTTCCATAATTTGGATAGAAATTATACAGATTCAAAATTTTAATTTTCAAAATATTTTATACATATATCGGACCAATCTATAAACTATATACACATTCTTTTATTATGTTTAAACGTTAACATGTATAATGTAACATAATTTAAAAATTAAATTGAAATCATTTTTATGTCTTTATTCTTTATTTGTGTATTACATTTTTGTTACATATTATTTTTTAAGTATTTTGTATTTTTCATAAGAAATATGAACATTTCTGCATTATTAGGCAATAAATAATGTTTTTATCTTCTGTATAAATATTAAATCTTTATAGCACTATATTTATATTTTACATAAAAAAATTCTCTTCATTGTAAAAAAACAATTAGATTTTCAAGTTTTTAATCTCTTTGTAAAATCCGATTATCCGACTTGACCAAACAAGATCTCCGATATCCAGTTATCTGATAGCATTATCCATTGCATATCCAGTATCCGGTTATCCGACAAATCATTATCCGTTGTATCCCTAATGTTAATTTTAGAAATGTTCTTCGGCCTTTATAAAATAGTGGAACAATGAAAAAGAGAGAGTAACGTGAATAATCAAAATAATATAATAAAACTATTTCTGGAATAATATAGAGACAATATACTCGATAAACGTTAAAATCCGTTTTTATATATTAAAATAAAAATAAAATAAAGATCTATTTTCGCCTACAATATTCGTTGAAAAACATTGAATAGAATATACCTACACGATTTAGAATAATGATCATTTCGTAGCATTTAATTATAGTCATCCATATTGCTGAATATCGAAATTTCTAATCATGCAGAGGTAGAGAATTCACGTACAGATTCTATTTTTATAATAGGCAAAATAGATTTAAAAAAGGGAGCATTTTTATACGAGAACATTCTACAAATTGTAACGTTTGAAGACAATAAATATCGCGAAAGTAATTATAAGGAATAATATTATCTCATTAATTGCATCTATACGAGAACAATATTAGATTGCTATTACGCAACATTCATTTTTTCCTTCTTTAACAATATTATTTCCATTTTTGCAGTTATTCACGAAGTTGATTATACGTGCTTATAACTTCTATATTATTGAAACAATAAATCTGAAAGGTTAATATATGCATAAACTGTAACGTTTTAAATTTTCGATCAACTTCGTAAATTACTATATAGTCTTATCTTTCAAAAAAGAAACATGTCTATAATTGGAGATGTTTTGTTAGCGAAGAAAAACAATTTTAATATATTTATATTACACAACATTATTATAATTATAATATATGATTGCTTAAATAGTTTATATAGGCAATTATATAGAAAATATTGTACTTATCATTGATGAATGACATTTAAGAGAAGACCATTATAAATTATTTTAACTCTGTATTTATTTCTAGTATTCATAAAATCTCGCTATCAGTAATAGGTCAAACGGACTTAGATTATATTTAAAGCTACAAACGAAATTATTATCGAAGGAAAGAAGGAAAAGGGGAAGAAGCCAGAGGAGACGAGAGATGATTCATTTAATTATAAATAAAATGATTAAAAACACCAATATAGCAGTCAACACTCCAATGGCTACCCATTGTCCCCGATCTAAAACAAACGGAAAGTAACATCACATGCGTCACTCGAGATTCTTACGAGATCGATGCGAATCATTTACGAGATTAAATTGCGATTATATTTCTATGAAGATCTTATCGTTTAATAATAATCCTGACTAGACAAAGATTACATCGAGATTTTGGAATAATTTTTTCATATTTTTTTTTACTTTGCCCATAAAAAATGTGGCAAACATTCTTTATTAGTTCATTTTAAGTATGATAAAATTATATAAATTAAATAAAATCCATATCCATATTTTAATCAATTATAATATTTATATAATTACTCACGAAATTATGTGTGTAATCAAATATATGAAAAACTTCATGAACTATTTAGAAACATAGTATATATTATTATTAATAATTATTATTTTACATCCATTTAGTATATACTTTAAAAATTTTTATAGGATTTTTAAAATATTGGACTAGAAATATAAATAGATAATTTCGTGAGAAATTGTAGATAGCAATTTAAAAAAAAATTAAGGAAATAGGAATATTTACAATTGTTTACAGCTCACAATACAAATTGGTTCTTATATTTTATTCGTCAATGTATTCTATATTTTTCTTTTTTCACAATTGGTCGACGAGAAAAAAGAGATAACAATTTTTACTACGTCTTCATTCAATTACATATACAATCTACGCTTTCCTTCTCAATTCGCACATATATATATTATTTAACTGTCTCATGCAACTGTCTTCTCCCAACAAAGAAAAATATATAATTATTATTACGTGTGAATGCGTATATGTTTTAATACATTTTTCTTTTCAATTTTGAAAAGTTCTCACTCTGAAGAAGTTATATATATATATATATTTTTTTTTTATTTCTTCAAGATAATATCTAATTATTTATATAAGATTTCTTTTTCTCTTTGAATTTTAATTCTGAAATAGATTCACAATCGCTTCATAATTTTATAATTTATAGATTTAAACTATTTAATATTTTCTTAAATGTTTAAATCTTTAGGAAGATTTGATTCCTTAAACTTTTAATATTACATACATTTTACTCTAAGATTAAAAAAAATTTATTTTGTCATATACCTTTAAACTTTCTTAATTCTTTGCCTTGAAAAGAAGATTCTAATCTCTCAAATCAATGTTTCACATGTAGATTTTTAATTATTAGCTTTTTAAATTTTTTAATTTTTCAATCGTTTGTCAATTTATTTTTCTCTAAAATTTTAATCTTTTTAAATCTTTATCTTTTCCTAACTTATTTACTTGATTTATGCATTTATTTCTTCAATTTTTCCAGATATAGAACTAAAATATATTTCGAGATTATCCTGTACATTTCTTCAATGTTTGAATTTATAAATAACCGTACTATTTTGCAACATACAATTCTACTAACAATAATCCCTTGAAGATCTGGTCCATCCTGATTTTGATACTATACTCACATTTGTCAAAAGAGGGCTTAATATCTTTGGTAATTATAATTATAACAAACTACGCAAACTTACGTAGCAACAATTAAAATTAATTAGGTCTCATGTATTATAATACTTCGTTCTCTAAAATTTACATCGGCTAATATAATATATTCATCTATCATGATCTATGCCCCAAAATGCCACTCGTCTGCATCTAACTAAAGGATCTTAATTTTCTTATATTATCTTCACTTTATTTCTACTTACAATTAGTGCTAATAATAATTAATTAAAAAGGTATAGCAAAAATGCAACACATGATTAATGTCATTGGATGCTAAAACAAA
>NW_017259238.1:198787-202068 GCF_001594045.1 Atta colombica | reverse complement strand
TCTTTAATTATTAAATATTATCTGTTCAAAACAGTTACAATTAATGTTAGTTAATTATTAGCCAATAAATTATTTGTCCAAAATTATTACAAATTTCTAAATTTTAAAATTATAAAGAAATTAATTAATAGTAATAAAATTACTATTACAATATCAAATTAAAATATAAATAAAAAAGTTAAAAATATAATTAACACAAACATAATTATTACATAGTAGCAAAAATAATGTATCTGCTTTTTAAAAATAATTTAGACATAATTTAGTAAATAAGTTCATAGGACAAATAGTGATATTAATCCAGGTTATACGACAGCTAATTTTTTGCAATAATATATTACATACATTATATATAGACTATCCATGTGCAACATCTCTCTCTTTTCAACGATAATTTTTAAACAAATTTAGGAATGATTTTATAATTTAATAGGAGATTGTAAATCTCTCTGTTTTAAATTTCTAAACATTTCTAAAATTATACTTGTTACATAAAACTCGAACTTGCGCTACAAATAGAATTAAGTACAAATAGAATTAAGTGTACTTTTCAGATTATAAACAATCTTTTTCTTCATCTAAACAATAATCTAAAGAATAATTGAATTATTAAAAACAATTCAATGACGTCAATAAAAAGTACTGTAACATTTTAAAAGCATTATTTGTTCCTCTTTTTATACATATATGTATATGTATTCATGTTATATATATTATATATTGTGTTTTTAAAACCATTCAGATTGAAAATGTATCCGAAAATGTTACAATATTTTTTATTGATACCCTCAAATTGTTTAAAGGCGCAAGACAATTAGCATGACAATTAATCATTGGAACACAAAAAACAATTGGCGATTGTGGTAGATAAAGAGGAAAGAGAAGAGGGTTTGTTATCAGAGACGAGATCAGTGACGCTGGATGTCACCGGAGTAGTAGGAGCGGGAATGTAATTGTTATAGTTACCATTACTCATGTGCAGCACCTTGGCCATCTTCTTCATGGTAGCATCCAACTTGGAATCTGTTGTCTCTAATTCATTACCGAATTCATCCAACATCCTGTGAAAAATTCATTTTGACATATTGCAATAATAATGTATATAAAAATGTACATTAATAATGAATTTTTAATTATATACATTTCATTATTATCAATAATATTATTGTTATTTATGTGTAATTTCTTATATTTTAATTATAGGAAAAATAAAAAATTTATGATATATTAATACTTTGTAATTTTTTAAACTGAAAAAAATAATAAAATATTAGCTTACACAGCTTGTTCGTCTAGTTCACTGTTGATTTGCCTGGATACTGTTTTTAATGTACCAACTGTTTCTCCAATCATATCCAATTGTTCATCCTGTTGTCTCATCATAGAATTTTGTTGTTGCATTGTATCACTGAGAAACTGTCTGTTTGGACTATCTATTTCATTTTCTAGCTTGCTGTATTTAGTAGTGCCATGATTAGCCGGCACTCTCGCAGGGCTGTTGTCCAAAAGCGGCTAAAAATATATAATACATCAAATATCATAACATAATTATCACAGATATATAACAAATGAAATTGTTGAAATTAAAATAATACACAACAAATAACAATTAAAGACTCCAAATAGTTCAGCTTCTTTAGTGTTTAAATAATTTCATGTGAATTTATATATTCATATCCAATCCTGTAAACTATATGTCAAGTTTAATTTTCAGTCGTAAAAAAACGCAATCCTAACAGATTAGAATAATAATATCACAAAGTTGACAAAAAATTTAATAATATTGATGAACAGACATCTTAAAAAAATATAATAAGATAAATTTGCTTCTATTTATTTATATTGTAAGACTGTACATATACTTATCGCACGTATTTAAAATTTACATTTAAAATTTTGTAAATACTAAATTATGAAAAAATAAATGAAAAAAATGAAAAATATGATACTTATCATAAATAAAATAAGAAAAAGAAACCAAAGATAAAAATCGTTTCCTGCGAATTCTTGGAGACATGATTTTCTCTTACATAAATATCAATTACTGCGAAATTTAATTAAAAAGTTTAATAACGAAAAAAGTTAATACTGTGTATACCATTATCGTTTGCGAGGACTAGTAGACCGATTTTTTAATTCTATAACGTATGAACCATTAAAATAATGCTACTTGATAAGACATGACGAATCACTTTATTGAGGTTAGAGTCACTGAAATGCGTCAACGGCATCAACTAACAGCAAAACGATATTATTCAATACTGACAAAAAAATTGGATGCAATACCGATAGATGTCACTAATAAAGCTGTCGCTAATAAAGCTGAAAACAGTTGAAGATAACTGGAAATTGTTTATAAACAATTTTAATTTTAATTTTGAAAAATTCACTTTTAATTTAATGAAAATAATGAATTTATATCAATATTTCAAAAGATAAAAAAAATTATTTTCATTAGTTCAGCATTAATTACTGTATAAAATAAATAGATGAAAGAAAATTCACAATTCGGAACTGTGAATGAAGATTTAAATTTGATAAAGAAATTCGTATTCAATTCAAATTAAAATTCAAATTGGAATTTAGATTTCAATTTATGGCAATGTCAAATTAAAAATGTCAAATTATTTAGGTTACAATGAGTGTTTTGTAAGCATAGAGATTTAAAAAACTTATATATATATTCGTAACATATAAGAATGTATAGGTTAAGATATAAAAAATTTAAATTCAGCCATTATAGAAACCCAATTTAATATTGAAAATTACTAATATTGAAAATTACTACCAGTATTAAATTTTTGTAAAAAAAATACAATTTTCTTAAATTTTATACTCGTATTCATAGTCAGACCTTATATTTAAGGCTTTCTTAAATTTATCTTTAGATACTCTACGAATTATTTCATTGGCTGCTGAGCATATAAAGATAAATTTAAAGAAGCCTTAAGTACAAGGTCTGACTACGGGCATTTATCTCTTAAACTTTTAATGTTAATTTGAAATGTATTACAGTCATTCAAAATATACATGTATATATGAGGCGTTTCCATGTGATACAAGTGCTATTAATGTCAGTATTATATGTATATAGGTGTGTCACAGTGTTAATTTTAGTAAATGTATACAGTAAGGCCCAGTTTCACAACTCATAGTTAATTCCATCGAGGTTCAATTTATTCATTATCTATTTTCAATTCTAGAATGAGAAATAAGTTGAATCTCAGTTAAGAGTTAACTGTGAATTGTGAAACTGGACCTTACTAGTTAGAGTGTATACA
>NW_017259238.1:196660-198687 GCF_001594045.1 Atta colombica | reverse complement strand
ATATATATTTATATATAAATTAATTAAGTGCTGTACATTCTTAAAATAGAAAAAAGATTAATGATAAAAAGATTATTCGTTAAGATTATTTTTTTAGTTCCTTGTTAAACGATTGAAATTATCAGACTTGCTGAGTACGTTTTCGACTCATTTCTTTTTTTCTCACTTACTTTTCAAATTTCTTCAATTTTTCTTGTTTTTGTTTTTTTCATACCAATTATTCAGACGCACTGCTTATGTTCTTTTGTTTTCTGGTTGCAACATATATGTACAATTTAATGCTTACAATTAGCATGCTAAATACAGTTATATATGGAGTATAAGTAAAGCGAAACGCAATGTATATACAAACCTGTCTTGCCGTGCTGTCACGATCTCGACTTCTGCTTAAGTTCAGTTTGTCCTTCATGATCTGCGAAAGTTTTAATAAGCGAATAGAGCTATTAAGGTGATATTAGTCTCGCAAACGCGGGCACTTTCATGAACGTGTTAATACATGTAACGAAGCATTGCGTGACTATGAATCGTAATGCAAATATAGCAATATATAAGTAATTGCAGTGATTATGTACAATATAAATTACATTACATGTTATATATTATTATATGTTATATTTATCTTATGTAATTTAAAAAGTGGATATTAGATATTTAATAAATAACCGTAATATGAGGCAATTTTTAATTTTTTGCCAAATTCGAAAAGAAAAGATTTTCCTCTGTATGCAAAATTGTTTTTTAAGTATCAATTAAATATTTAATTAATTACCTTGACTTCCTCTCGTGCCTGCTCAATGAAACTCCGTTGAACGGTCAACTCCTTGTTGTCGATTTTGAACTTTGTTGGATTTTTTTCAACGATACGTACACATGTATTAAGGATGATATAAAAAATTCAAATTTAAATTAAAAAGTAAATTTAAATTTGATACAAATTTCGACATTTATCTAAATTTCAAACTTGAACTCATTTAAATACAAATTTGATGTCAAATTCAAATTCAAATAGGTATCCATATTCATGTAGATCAAATTCAAATTCAATTACAGTAAATTGTATTGGAATGTTTCAGATTGAAAAAGGATATAGATAGTATCCTCGAGGTCGTCAAGATCCCACTCGATGGAACGAAGTGCTTTCCGCAGTTCAGTGGTGGTCCAATCGAGTTCCTCTGTACGTGAAATTGCAGTAGCTGAGCCACTCAGCGGTATACCGGTCGGCGACGTGATCGCGACATTCTGCAGTTCGCTCCAACGACCGTATAAGCCGCGATTCTTGTTCAACGCCTTGCACACCTCACTGAAACAGTCCAAGCCAATTAAAGCACACTGCCGGTCACATAATAGTTTAAACTAGTCTAAACAAATTCACATAAAGCACTGCAGACACATCCAAATCAATCGATGATACACGTCTTAGTGTAAAAAACCACGACATTTAAATTTAAATCCATATTCAATTTAACATTCGAATTTCAAATCTTAATTTAAATTCAAATTAAATTTGATTACACTTTCATATTTATGCTTAAATATTTATATTCATCATTATTTTTTGTATAAAATATGTGATTTATCTCTATAAAAATATTTTGCAAATTATAAATATAATTTCATGCAAAATTATAAAGTTTTCTTTGTACTATTTGTATTTTTTTCAATTTTTACTATAAGATAATTAGACAATTGAAGAGCAGACATTCAAATGCATTTTGTCCAAAATTTCAATTTTTTTAAATTAAAGAGATGGCGTAGTGTTCAGTGTTTAAAGATTCATATTATAAGCTACTCTGAGATGTTCAGAAAGCATTTTTTCATCGTTAATTTATACACTGAAAAAACATTTCGAAGTGCATTAACTATATTTTTTAACTAGAGACAAACAAAATGCATTTGTTTAACATTTTTAGCAATTGTTTAGCAATTTTATTCAATATTTCACATCTTATTGATTGACACATTGTTATTTTCTGTAAAATGCGTAATTTTCTTGTGTGTGGAATTTCTTTTTTTCTCGTTTTTTGAAA
>NW_017259238.1:181743-196560 GCF_001594045.1 Atta colombica | reverse complement strand
TATATATCAAATATATTTTACATTATATAATTTATTAATGCAATTCTGTAACAACACCAATATTTACTCCATTATATATTTTAATATTTTTAATTGCAATGTTATATTAATTAATTAAACTGCATTAAACTTTTCAAAAATTCTCTCGCTTAAATTCAAAGATTACAATAAATTATTACAATATCTAATAATTATTACACAAACAATTTTGCGATATCTCCATCCGAACTATATCTAATCTTTAGGGAAAAAAATCATAAATATTTCGTAGATAAAGATCTACTTTTATTACAGATATGTCTACATTAAAAAGAAAAAAAAAAAAAAAAAAACGTTCCGACCACTCGATTTCTTTCATCGAAAGAATCATGTCGACAAATTCTATCACCGCAACATCGTGCAACATTTATACAAAGAATCCATCACACGTATTGGTCTATCATGTCAGAGAATTATCTCCTGTATATATACTCAAAGCAATATGTCAGCCGGAGATAACTATCGCGACGAGAGGTGACATTTCTTGAAACAAAAATGATAACGTTGGTTATCACATAAATTCGCATCTAATCCGGCGATATCACATCGATATCCCATATTGGTTAATTGGACCTCTTATCGGTCGCGCTGTTATCGGCATGTTTGCAAGCGCTTACGCTTCTCCCGCGCGCTCACTCACGATCGCTACCCCCCACCCATCCCTTGACAGCCCTTTCTCGGAAAAAAAAAGTCACGACGATGACACGCAGGAGATTAACGTGCACGATCGAAAATGATCATCCCCTTTATCCTTTCCTTTTTTTTTCTTTCGTCAGATTCATGCCGATTTGTGCGACGCACGTCGATCGCGCGGAGGAAAAATCGATGTACTCCTTGGCTCCTTCCCCCGTGACGCACTTACTCCTTGACGACAAAGAACGGGTTCTCCAGCGTCATTCCTCTATCCACTCCGTCTTTGAATTTAAAGCCTGGGCCGCGGCCTGTCTCGCCGCGACGGCCGCGCGGCACCCTCTGTGGAAGCGCGCTCGCGCCTCGGCCGCTCGCTCATCGGTGGGACGAGATTCTAGAGCGCGACCGGAGGTCCCCTCCGAGGAACGGCGCGCTCGCTGGGATTCGCGCTGGGAGTTGCACCCGCGGCGCGCAATCCCGTCGTCTAATATAATTTAGTACGGCGGGATGCACGGATAGTCAAGTCTGTCAATGTCGTAGAAGCCGCGATCTCGACTTCGGCGATATTTCACTCGTAATAATCGTAACCGCGTTGCCGAATGCCGTGACGTTTGACGTGGTTTGACGTCTGCTCCGATTCCGGCGCAACGCACCGCTATTTATTTGACTCACCCCCGCGAGCGCCCCATCGCGGCGCGTCGTGGCGCAACTCGCGCGACGCTCACAATGATGAACGCCGCGATATTGATTCGCCGCACGAACATACGGCGTTCATACTGTTGCGAGCAAGAAAAAAGGCTTTAAGTAACAAATTGAACATCATTTAAGAGATATTTATAATGAGATTTTAAGTAAAACTGAAGTTAAAAGATCATGGCACACAAAAAACTTAAGGCAATAATGCCAGTGTCACTACGCATTGAGGATTGTGAATTAAGGATTAGAATTCGACCAATCAGATAGTTTTAATTTTAATCCGTTTCATTCTAATTGGCTGAATTCTAATCCTTATTTCGTAATCCTCAATCTCCAATGCGTAATGTGACATAGGCATAAGGCCGAAATCAGATTACGTATTGAAAATTGAGAGCCAGCTCATCAACGACAACAAATCTAATCGGTCGATTTTTACATTGGAACTAACCAATCGCATTTGCTGTTCAACAGAATTGATCAATCACGGTTGATACTTAATCGACCGATTAGCTTAAGTCCGATTTACAATAAGTGTTTTAAGCTTTAAGTTATAAGAAATTGACCAATTACAGTTGAATGCGAGAAGAATAATCGACTATGATTTGTCTATTTCTTATTTCTTAAGGCTTAAAAAGCTATTATAAACCCGCTAATTGATGAGACTACCTGTGGCTGCTTTCACATGTAGCGTAATTTGCGTAAACGTAACTTGCGTTAGCTAATCAAATCATCTCAACAGAATAAAGCATAATAGCTGAAATAATTTGATTGATTGATGCAAGTGACGCTGTATGTGAAAGCAGTCTGAGGGTGGAGTCCTAAAGCGTAACCAATCGATAATCAATAAAATGCAAAACCACACAGATCGCTTTTGATTGGTTACGCAGTTACGCAATACACGGTAAAGGACGCCGCACACAAAATTCCGCAATAGTAATCGTAAGACGTAAACTTAAGCTGATGAGCCAATCAGGATACTGCTTTAGATTACGTAACCTAATGAAAAAAAATGGAAATAACTAAAAATAAACTTATCCATAACCTCATAATAAGGTGAATTTTAACTGAAACTTATGTGCATTTCCATTTCTATTAGTGTACGTAGATCTAACGCAGTATCCTGATTGGCTCATCGGTTTAAATTCGCGTTTTAAGATTATTGTTATAGAAATTTTGTATGCGGCAGCCCTAAATATACTTCAGGGACTCCGGCCTAAGATTAAAAATTAAATATTAAAATTTGACAATGAGGATATTTTTAGCTCCAATTGTTTTGATTGGTTAAATGATGATGGTTTCAATGATTTATACATTTAGATTCAGTGAGAAACTAAGAGCAAGACCAATCATATTAAAGAATTTTACAACTGCACTTGTAAAGCTGCTTCTTCTGCTGAACGCACACGAATTTTTTAATTTTCAATCACAATCTTCAATGTATCTGATTCTGGCTTTATGAATACCGGCCTCGGTGATCAGTTACGTTCAGCAGAACACAACAGTTTTGCAACCGTTTTATGCCTCTGACACATCAGCGCGACATGCGATATCCAATGAGTATATAGCTTTACCGAATTCTCATTCTAAAGGTATATATCATTGGATATCGCGTATCGCGCGCAACTAACATCGCGCTGGTGTGCCATTGCTGGCAACACAATGAAAAGCACAGGCAATAGGAATAGGGAATAAAAGATTTCAACTTATCAGAAAGCGTCCATTCTATTATTCATTTCTGTTTCTGATAAGTTGAAATCTCTTATTCCTTGTTTCCATTGCCTGTGCTTTTTATTGTGTTTCTAGCTTTAGACTGCATTTTCATGCTGATGCTCGACATTCATTTTTAGCGGTATATAGATCACATGATCAAAATTATATGCTATTCGTCAATTTTCACGTGACTTATTTGATACTCGAATCGAGCGTCAGCATGAAAACGCAGCTTTATGATTGTCCATTGAGATAGAACCATTCTGATCTGATTTAAACTTTCGATGGAAGATGGCCGATGTTTCCGAACATAGCTTCCCTATAGTTTATGGTCGCGCGCGCCTTTTTCACTTGGTTTCAAATTCATGTTCAAAGTTGTGCGAGTCAAATTCAATACTTGTATCGGAGTGTGATTCGGTGCGATTCGATCTTCTGTGAGTTTGTGAACTTTATGAAAAAAACGAAGAAATTCGTCTCGAGGCAATTCCCGTAATCCGCGTAAATCCGCTTACCATTGCAGTAATTCGAGTTTCCCAGTGAGTATTCCTCGCAACTATGAATCTTTTTTAATTGCGCCTTTTTTTAATTGTTTGTCCATTTTTCTCCCTTCCACATCTCTCTCTTTTTCGGTCTCATTAAATTTAAATCTCATATCTATAAAATGAAGAGCAGAATGTGCAGTAAGTAGAACAGACATATGTATGACTAAACATAACCTATTTAAACATTCCATGTAACAGAATCGATTTTCGCAGAAACTTTGAAGTTTTTTTTATTAAGGATTATAGGTACATTTTGTAGACAGGTTGCAAATAAAACAGCAACATTTCGGGATATAATATTCATGTTTTTTTTTTCTCTTAAACTCTCACAATCATAACAGTTTAGGTATAACGATTTTGCTAGGACAGTGCTGGAAAACTAAATATTTCTGCTTTCATTGAGGAATGTCTCGTTTTTCAATTAAAATATATACAACGTTAGCTAATTATTAATTAAAAATATGGAAATGTTAAAGATTTGCTAAAGAAATATATATACATGCGTATATATGTAAAAGTAAATCATAGATGTCTCTTACTTACGTTCACGGTAACGCTATATACAGAATGTCCCATCAAAAAACTAAGTTTTTGAAATGTTTATTTCCTTCGATTGTGATGATTGTGAAAAAGAAAAAATATTTCTATCCAACTAACACACCAATGTCTGCATAGTATTAAAAAAGCGACTATTTGCACTTTTTTCATGCCTTCTTAACGCTTTATAGACGCTGTGTGCTACTTCAGTAATTTATGAAAGATGGATCTTGTGAAATATTTTTATATATTGTCACAATCAAAGAAAATAATTAAATTTTTTCCATTTCTGGTAGCACACTAAGTCTTTTCGACAAAAATATATTTTCTCCATATATAACATTTTTAGGTTTTTAAAATTAAAAAAATATAAAAAGTTTAATCTAATATAAAATAAATTAAATTTTACATCTTGGAAAGAAACGTTTGTAAGAATTATGTAAAGAAAATAGTTACTAATAAATGAATTGAAGTGACATGTTTGTGTGAATGAAAATTTAAAATATAAAAAAAGATATAGATCGTTATCCCTTTCCATATTTTTGCATTGCCTTCTAATAATTCTGACAGTTAAATTTCTGTTAAAAGTTAAGCTGAAAGACAAATTCTTTTGAAGCGAACAATGTGTTTCGATGCGATGAAACGCTCAATATACATGCAAGCGTTACATAATTAAAAGTTTATAAGCAACAGGAATTTTTTGTAAAGACGATTAACACAGGCCTCCCTCATAATCGTCCTCTTCCTCCTGCTTTTGTGTAGATTTTGGTGGTGATGCAACTTCTGGTTTCTTCTCGATTGATTGACTAGATTCATTGACTTCATTCTTTGCCTAAGAAAATCAACAAATCACTGTCATTGTATGCCTAACGAAATAATCAAATATATAATGATAAAATAGTGGATAATGATAAAATATAATAATGAAATTCACATGGTTAACTTCAGCTTCAATGGTAGCCTGTCCGCCAACCTTGGACGCGTTAGGAGAAACATAGGATTCCGCGGCGTTAGCTCTTACTCCAGCAGGTGGAATAGCGTATTCCTGTTGTGGTAAAGGTAAACCTCGCGCTAACTTGGCATACTCCACATCCATGTGTTTGATAAAAGGACTGTTAAGAGCTGCCCGAGCTGCATCCGCATCTTCATTATCATATGCTTGTAGCAACATCTCCAATGTTTGCACCTGAAAAACCAATAAATTGCGTATTGACATAATTGACAAATTTTTCCATCTTGGTACTAATGAATCGTCAACTTTCCAATTACCAAGAAACATTCGTTGAACAATATATTGAGAGAATTTTAATTTTAAATTTCTTTTAATTTTTAAGAAAATTATATATCTTTCACGTACTTCAGGGGCCTCACAGAAGTTACCCCATTCTTTGAAGGCCTTTTCGGCTGCAACCTGATCACCTCGTGCCAATTGCACTAATACCAACGCCACAGTAAGCCTTCCAAGCGACTGCCAAAGCTTGACATCCTGATACATGCCAATCTCGCGACGTATCGCATCTGCTGCCTCGTCATACATCTGTAGCTTCACTAATAGTCTCGCAACTTTGCTCATGTATTCCGCTGCATGTCGCGGATTGTCCTCGCCCTACAAACAATATTTTCTTTCAAGCATTCTTACTATAGATTTTTATACAATTATTTTTAATATTTAATTTTTAATAAATTTTCAAAATTCTTATATATAACATTTTCTAAAATCTTTTTAAGTTATAGATCTGTATAATTCAAATCATATAATCTTTCTTCTTCTTTTTCATATAATATTTTGATATTTCTATAATTTTGTTAATTTTATTCATAAAGTGACAAGATTTTTTTACCGAGATTATGTCAACCGCGCGTCTAAATAGCTCCAGAGCCTGCTGAGGCTGTGTAGCTTCCAACATCTTGGCTGCCTTGTCGAGAGCAGTAACACCTGATTCAGGAGATCCATGCTGCTGGAAAAGGCCACAAGCACTGTGAGCTAGTTTTGATACTTCTGACAAATTTCCCATTTCCTTGCAGACAAGCAGAGCCTGCTCGATGCACCTGAAAACATTGTATTCTTATAATATCATAATATGATAATTATATAATAAAATCTAAATTGTATATATCTGTGATATATACCTTGCTGCATGGAACCATCTATTGGAACAATAATTGCAGAATTAAAGAAAATATACGAGGATGTGTGAAATTTTAGCAGAAACTTTAAGAAAAAGTTAAGTTCCTATAATACAAAGTTTGTCTTTTGGATATCTTTATGAAAATGTATAATAATTGAGTATTAAAATAATGATAAAGAATACAATAAATAAATTTTTGGACGAGTTTAATAAAAAGATATATTTTATGCAACACTTAAAATTGAAAAATCAGAAATTGTTTTTTTTTTATTATTATATTTATTTATATTTTTATTATTATTATATCAAAGGATACGCTTTAGTTTGTTTGTAACAGTCGGCTGCCTTCACTAAACAATCTTTACACTGTGCATATGATTTGGCTACTCGGAAGCAGGTTGCTAAAGAATTATAAAAGTATAGTTAAATTATTCAACTGTCTGCAAAAGTCTTGATTAATTTCTTAATTTATTATATATTGCAGAATTTTTGAACACCGATAAAATATTTGATTTTTATTTTTACACTTTGTCTAAATATTTTATTATCATAATCTGATAAAATATATTTTTCTTACCAGCATGTGAATATTCATCAGCTGCTACCTCATAATCAGGTCGCCATTTCAAGAATGTAGGTTTCAAGCTGAAAGAAATAAAGATTTGTTCCACATAAAAACCTACAAATAATATATATTTTTGCTCTGAAGTACTTGTCCATTCCTTCTTTCTTAATTAAGTAAACAAAGTAGAATAAATTTCAGTCTCCTCTTTTTAATCTTCTAAATGTAACGATGTTTGATATAGCTCAAAATTTTACATTCTATATATTGCTTCCTTACTACAAAAATAGCACAACTTAAAAAATTAAGTTTTCTATAAAAGAAAAAAACCTATTTTTCCATTTATCAGAAAATCATTGGCTACTCAATCATTTTCGTGTTTCACAATTTTTTAAAAATCATCCTTTTTTAATTATGACAATTTTGATAATTATGACGATTTTTTATGAATCTTAGTTTACTTTTGATGATTGATAGAGTTATATTTACTTAACTCGTACTTGGTAATAATTTGAAATCATGTTTTTTGAATTGTATCACTTTTTAAACAAGAAAATGATATGTACAAAGACTATAATAAAATTGGAACAGAATTTACTTAAACATAATTTATTTAAACATAAAAAAAGATACTATAAAAATTAAGAGGGACAAATATCACTTTTAAGCATTAGTATATAATTTTAGAAAACTTATACTTACAAGCCTTTAAAAGAGATTATTGAAGTTTGTCATAAGCTCATATAAGCTCATTTTGTTAACCTTTAATACTAGATCGACATACCATGTCTAACAATACAAAATCTAACGAGGAACATTCTAAATACTCCAATAATATCTGAGCGATTCGTAAGCATCAAAAGAATCTTGAGGGCGAGAGTAATGCTTACGCTTTTTCAGCCTGACGTATGTGCTCGTTTGCCTCCTCGATCTTTGACATTTTCCTCCGAATGGTGTCTTCGTTTTCCTCTGCGGTCGAGCACAACGACAACAAAGTTATGTCAGTTCAATGCCTGGAATTGCGTCCAAATCCTAAAAGCTGCTCGCCTCTCGTCAAAGCACTGTGTCCGCATACAGACGCTGAGAGTGCTGAGACTAATCTTTACACTTGTCGTTCATCAGCAGTATCAGCACCGACCGTTCTCGAGATTGCGAGAAGCGCACAAGCGATTATCGACGAGGCGACTTGACCTAACCTAACCTAACCTAACCTAACCTAACATAACCTACTTCGCCTCGCCTGCGTAATGCGTCGTGTGTAACAGCTTGTCAAACATGATTGGTTCTCATTCGTTCTTCATCAATTAGTTACGAATACGATTCCGATTACCGATATATATTCGACGGATTTGTTTTGCTACACTCATCCGTGAATCACGGATGAGTGTCTTTTAATCTTTAGTTCCAGTATTTGGTGTTAATTTTTTGTTTGAATTTCGAACGTGTAGTTTCGGTGAAAATGTAATTTTCGTGATTTGCCAATTCGCAGATCTTCGCTTGATTTTACGAAGTCTTCATTGTTGATTCTCATTGTGACAAAGTTTATTTCTACAACTGTAATTGTCGCGAAGTCGTTGGCGGGAAAGACCTAACCTCAAATCGTGGACTAATAGATAAATTCTCTCACGTTTACAAATTGAGGTAATAACAGAAGTTTTCCTTGTTGTTTCTGCTATTTTCACTTACATTTTTTTAGAATTTGATTTTTGTTTATACGCTTCAACAAACTGTTTACTAAAGATAATCTAAAAAATTGTTAAATGTTACTCTTATTTATAAAAGATTTATACTTTATATACTTTATATACTTTATATACATATTCTTACTTTAAAAGATGACACGACTCAAAAAATTAAATTTTTCAGAAAAGACAATTGAGAAAAAACAATTTTTCAATTTAACAAAAAATTATTGATTAATCAATCAAATAATATTGACAAAAGAAATACTCAGAAATTCTTATTTAAATTATATCAATAATGGTACATGTCAGTTTTGTATCAATCCTTAAAAAATTCTTTTTGAATTGTATTTTGAATTCTATTTGAATGATTTAATAATCTATTATACAAAATTATAACAAATCCTGAACAATTCATTAAAAATGACCTAATTCAAAAATGACCTAATTCATAAAACAATTTATATTTTTCAAATCTTTGATTATCAAATTGTCTTGATTCTAGATGTTCTAAGTACAAGATTCTTTTTATTTATAAAAAATAGTTCAAAAATATTAAGCAATATGAGACAATTATAGTCTCAAATTAAATAATTCAATAAATTATAAGTGCCATTATTAATTATTAAGAACTTATACTGAACATTTATGTTTAAGTTAATTTATTTATGACAATAAAAATGTATATGTTTTGGATATGGTCAATACGATATTACAAATGCTTTAAAGCATTTTTTTAGTTGATTAATTAATAAAATTCTTCTAATTGGTCCATCAAACACTTCAAAGCATTTATAGCAAGTCTTTGATCACAGTTTTTGATCTATGATTTGTGGATAATAAGCTCTCGATTGGACATCACTAGTCACAAGGGCCAATTGTCTAGGCTTTCTAGTTAACTGTTGTGAGTGGCTCGTGTCCAGTCAGGTGCTACCTTAAATACCATCTTAAATATCATAGACCCATTATATTCTAATTTATGTATTAAATTCTATATGGTCAAAAATACTGTCAATATTAACAAATATTGACAATAGCTGTGTTCAGCAGAAAAAGCAGCTTTGCATTATTGTTGTAAAATTTTTGAATATGATCTTGCCCTTTCCTCACTGAAAAAATGTATAAACCAATCATAGGGATTTTACAACAATTGTAAAGCTGCTTTTTCTGCTGAACGCAGCCGTTATTATTTTATTGATTTTGTGTGGTTAATATTGATGGATTGATGATGATGATGTAGAGATACTGATAGTGAATTTTTGTTCTCATCAGAATTGCTTTATTAGGATCCATGTCACAGTATACAATAGATAATATATGTAAAACTAAACTACTGAAATAAACGATAAGAATCTTATTGGACCGTAAGTACATGTGAAAATTCAATCAATAGGAAATAGGAAATAAAAACCCACAATGGTCAGCTGGATCTTTAATGTTTAAATAATTCAATGTGAATTTATACATACTATATATTATATATACTTGCATATCTATATTTGTAATCATTGGAACTTAGGATTTACACACAGAATTAATATTTTAATAATACCATATTAGTATTCTAATAATATACCATATTTGTAACTGTCATTTGAACTATGTGCCAAAACTAAGATTTAAAAACGCAGTTAACTATTGAAATAATGTCACAATTAAATTTTAATGCTTAAACATCTATTAAAGAGATCTTATGCTGGAAATCTGTAAATAAATTTATTTATTGTAAAAAAATATGACTTCGACCGAGAGTCGAATCCAGATCTTTAATGACTCCCGGCCAAGGTCATATTTTTTTCCTATTTTTGGCGCACAATTAAAATATGATATATACTAAAATATGATATATATGATATACTATATAATATAGACTACAAATATGATATATACTATATGCATATATATGTACATATATAGTATTATATATACAAATTCATTATTAAATTATTTAAGCATTAAAGATCTAATTTTGATCGTTTATTTCTTATTTCCTAAAATGAAATATATTGTCAATAATACTGATCGTATAAATACTAAAAATATTGATGCGCACCTATTGTTAGTATTACTAATTTAATATTATTGATCAATATTATCTGTACTGATCATCTTTATGACTTCCTTTTCTCTACTGTCTTTGACTCTGTCAATAGACATTACATTTTCATTTGATCTATACTGTGCGAACTGGCAGTATGTCAGAAATGGATTTAACAGAGCTTCATGTAAGTTCTTTTTTTATTTTTCTTTTGTTCATTTAATTATTAATATAATATTATTAGTTATTTTGTAAACTCGGCAATTGTAACTTATATAAAAATATAAGATGTGCTTCATAATAACAAGGATCATATCATTACTTTTGATGCAAAAATTGGCTACGAATTTCACTTAATTTATCGATGCAGACCAATAGTTTAGATTGACTAAGTTTATTTTGTATTATACATAAATTGAGGTTTTGATTGCAGTAATTATTGTATCATCATCATCAAATTTAAAGGAGAAATTATTATATATTAAAGAGAATTCGAATCGTAGGTCAAAACATATATATATTTTTATTATTGTCATATGAATAAATTAACACAAATATCCAATGTCGGTTCTTAATGATATTTATATTTTATTGTCTCAAATATATATTTGTGAAAGATATGATTTCTATAAAAACCTTATTTGGCAGATAAATTGTGAAATTAAATTAGTTTGCTTTCGATGATTGATAGAGTAATTTTTATTTAACTCATTCATGATAATAACTTGAAGGTAACATTTTTGAGTGTCTTTTAAAATAAGGGATATTATATCTTTATATATTATAAATACTGTATCTGAAATAACACTTACTATAATTATATAGTGCAATTCCTAATAAAAAACTAAAAAGTGCTCTACCATTTGCAATTTACAAAATAGTTAATGAGATTAATTTCAAAAGTTTGCCGAATAAACGGATAAAATCGATATATAGGACAATTTTAAGATATCTTTGTAAAATATCTTGAAGATGTTTCTTAAAGAACTCTTAAAGATATCTTAAAGTTTTCTTATACGTCAATTTTAGACATTTTGCTCATTGGGTGACTAAAAAAAATATTGCGAAAATTACAAAATGGTAGAGAACTTTTCAACTCAGTTTTTTTATTAGGAAAACTTTTACTAGGAAAACTATATGATTATAATGAGCGTTATTTTAGATACATCCTGTATACATATTAATTCTATTTTGACAATTTATATCATGAGTATTATAATTGTAAGATTACGATATTTTATATTATTCTTTATTTATAAGAATTGAAAAAATATAATTAGATGGCCGAGCGATTAGAAGATCTGAATCTGCCCAATGCGGTTGTGACCAGAATCATCAAAGAAGCTTTACCAGATGGAGTGACAGTTGGAAAAGATGCCAGAACAGCGGTGGCGAAGGCCGCATCCATTTTCATATTGTATCTCACATCGGCTGCCAATATAGTAGCCAAGAAGAGTAACCGCAAGACTGTCAGTGGCCCAGACGTGATACAAGCGATGATAGATGTCGAGTTTGATCAGTTTGTTGAGCCATTGCAGGAATCTCTTGAAAACTTTAAAAAGATTCAGAAAGAAAAGAAAGACGCGACGTCGAAGAAAAAACAACAAAAGAAAGATGATGATGATGTAAATGGTGAAGATGAAGAAGCGGGAAGAGAAATTATTGAAATTTTCTAAAAAAGTGAATTCATCACATATATGTATTATTCTTAAAAAATTATCTATAGTAATAATTTAAGATATTTATAATATAAATTAAACGCTCAAGTGTGAATAATAAAAACTCTGATAAAACTCTGATAAAAAATGAACTCTGAAGCTAGTTAAATGAAAGTTTAATATTTATTTTAATTACGTTCATGTAATAACAGCAGATTACACATAAAACATTTTTTAATAATATTCATTATTTAATAATGTTAAAATATTATAATGTTATAAACAATATGCTGTTTTTGCACAAAAGAAAATTATTATAAAATAATAATTATTTAAAAGTTTGCGATGATGAGAAGATCGATTTGCATAAATGAGAATTTTATTATTATATTATTTTACAGAAGAAAAATCTCTCTTTTTCATGATCAAATAATGCTAACGTTAGATAGAAAGTAACACTCGAATTGTATTGAATCTTAGAATCGATTGTTTATCAAAATTTCATTGTAAAAATTATTTTTTATAAATGCACTGATTTTCTCGCACTAACTTCTCGACTTAATTACCAACAAATTTTATATTTTTGTCTTTCTCTCAGGTGTGCTTGTATATTCTAATATATTCTATAATTTATGAAGATATGTACGTGATTAATTTAATTACAATAGAATAATTATATTTTGCATAGGTAATAAGGATATAAAATATGTCCATTTTTTTCTATGCTTCCTTTGAACATTTCACATTTCTTTTTAATTTTGCTTTGGTGGTATCTTCAATTAATACTGAAATCTATCTAAAGCCAATTGTCTAGCATATTTTATATTATATTATATAAGTATATATCAAATTATGTATGATTAAAATAATTTTAACGTGTAAATTTGTGTTCTTCTACATTCCAATGTGTACACATGATTTCTGTAAAATCAGTGTAAAACATATAATGTATAATATAATGTTTACGACATGACATAATGATAAAACATAGAAATTTGCGCAATAAATATTTTCTATATTTCTTAAATTGTGTCTTTTAATGTATTAGATTGATAATAAGTATTTGTCTTTTTTCTTTTGATATTTTCTGACTAAAAAAAAAAAGAATGATGCAAACGATTATCTGATTTATTATTTAAATTATCAATCGAAGTGCATATAACAAGATCTATAAAGTATAGATAGTACTCGTGTAAAAGGTTGTTTCAATTTTGTTATATCAAATTGATTAAAGAATTTCTAATGGAAACATTTTATATTTTGTGTGTAAAAAACTAGTTGCTTATGAAATTGATCATTTGAACAATTTGCGAGTCACAATATACAGGGTGTTTGAGATCACTCACACATTTATTTTAAAATGAGAAATGATTTTTATTAAAAATGCTTTAAATAAAAGTTATGTGACCTGAAGGAGACAAATAATAATAAAATCAATTATAACTTTTGTTTTAAATATTTTTGTTAAAAATCACCTCTCATTATTTTGAAATGGATGTACGTACACACACACACACACACACACACACACACAAAGGTGTATAATAGTATATTCTCTATATACCGATATTTATGAGCTTTATATTAGTGGTAAATATAACTTTTGTGCGTGGTTATACTTTCCACTACTATGGAAACAGTTTGTTGACGTACATAATCACAGATCAGGAAGAATAGCGTATTTTGATACTCTTAAGAAGCATCAAGATATTATTCGCGTTTAAGCTGAATAAAATCGAGTTTTATAAATTTAAGGCTGCACAACTCGAACTTTACGTTCTATTAAACTTCTGCACATTGGACATTCTGCAGAAATTTTTTCTGCACAAATAGAGCAACAGCAGAAGTGTCCACAAGGTAAAAAAATCACTTCGCACTGCAAAAAAGAAAGACAATTGATATAATAATAACGAAATAAATTCGTCGATATCGAGCATTGAAATTTTATATGTATAAAAACATTTACTTGCAAGTCGAAGCAAATTACGCATTCGATTATGTTGACATTCTGAATAGAATCGTCTTGATCGCTGGTCGATGCCTCTTCGAGAGGCGCAGAAGCTGTTACAGACGATCTGGAATCACTTAGTTTAACTTCTGATAGATAATTCTCAACTGCCAGCATTATGGCAGCGCGATCATTCTCGGAATTTATGCCAATCTGCAAAACAAAAATGATACAAAATAATAGGTGTGTTTTAAATAATTAAAAGTTTATTCATTACAAATAAAATCTGATTATATAAGTCACAAATTTATTTACAAATCACAAATTTATTTAACACTACAAAAATATTCCAATTTATAATATTTTAAAACGAAGTTTTAAAAATTTGATACTTGCATTCTTTAATTGTTCGTTACTAATGTCTGGTAACAAAGATGGTAAAGTGGCTAAGAATGGAAGGCAGTGCAAAGCTCCTGCTATCGCCACATGTCGAACCAGCATAGGTTCCAACATTTCCAATAATCCTTGTGGCCGAGCTTCCATCAAAGATTGATATTGCATCAGCCAAAACAAACTGTCACGTCTCACGTTCTATCAATAATTTTTAATAATTTTATTGTTTTCTTTTGTTTCAACATCTTTGTTT
>NW_017259238.1:176895-181643 GCF_001594045.1 Atta colombica | reverse complement strand
AATATTTATTAATTTTACAAAAAAGGAAATAAAACATTAAATAAGAAATTCGAGAGTGAAAAGTATATAATTACAGAGCCTCGCTGTTGCTCGATTGTATTGATCGTCTCCAATAGTTGAGCTCTTCTATTCGTTTGCTGCTCTAATAAGTCGACCAGAATATCTGTTAGAGCTACGCGTTTATCAGCGATCTCATTCTAAAAATACGTATATAAATTACATATTTAATTTTATATACATATATATAATATTGCACATATAAAAAATATATTTTATTATATTTAAGGATCTAAAATTTAAGAGATTGATAATCTAGTATAATAATCTAATGAGCTATGTAATTATTATATTTCGATCTATATAATTATAAATTATGATAGCAAAGATATTTTTTAAATTCTTATTTGCTGCACACGATAAGATTGAGCATACTTACAAGCTGCTGAGTGATCTCCAACTTTCGCCTTTCGAGTTCGATATTAGTAAGCGCAGCCAATTGTGATTGTACGAGATTCATTTGCTGAATAATACTCCAGGAACGCGCATCGCTCCGTTCCAATAATGCGGCAACTGCTGCTTTCTGTAAGACTTCATCTCGTCGTAACCTATCAATAAGGTCTTGTCTGCTTTTCTCCTGATCGTGCACTATCTGCGCCAAGTGGTCGTTGTTTCTCACTTCCCTTAATTCGAATTTTTATTTTATTCTTCTTAATGTATTCTTTTTATGTAATGATGATAGTTATTATATTACAATACATAATATAAAAAAAGCTGTTCATAACTGTTATTTAAAATATAATTAAAGTTTATTAATCAGAGTTTAAATGCAAATTTTTTTTAAAGACTCAATCTATAAATAATTTCTCATAGATTTATTACCCATCGAATTGACAATTTGATCATTGCAATGAAATAATATATTTAACATATCTTTGTATATCTTTTATAGACTGACTCGTAAGAAAAGCAAATGTAAAGAAAAAATTTATTACTGACAACGTAAGCAAGGATTGTACGGTGCAGTCTCTGTATTTGGTATGCTCTTCCCATTTCCTTGTTCTGCACATTTCCTCATCCAACAATTTCTTCATTGCAACTGCAAAATGAGTTTATATTCATGCGTGAACACAATCTTGATTTTGGATAAGCTTTATGTTTGATACTTACAAAGAGTGTCTTTTGTACGTAGTAGGAACTGTTCTGAGTGACAGGAGCTTAATAGTTGCATTTCTTCTTGCTTCTCCCGCTCTACTAATTCGGCCTGACTCTGTCTTTCTTCCTCACTGTTTCTCAGAAATTCTTTAATTACGTTATCAGCTTCTTTCTCCGCTAAAAAAAGTTCATTTATATATTTATATTGATTTTTTGTTTGCTAAATTAATATATTTTGTGTAGAATTTGTTAAAGATTGAAAAGGAGATATATGTGTACCACTGTGAATGTACGAGAGTAAACGCGCTCTATTCGTGTCTCTTTCCTGTTGAACTTTTTCGAGTTCTTGCTCCAATTGTATCTGCTGCAACGTTACATCTTCTAATAGCTAAAAACGTAACAATCTTTCATATTTAAGATGTTTACATATTTTGTGTGCATTTAATTTACCTTCTTCTTATGAGCTTTGAGCATGGATTGCATCTCTATCTCGTACTCCTGTTGTTGCTTTATGTTTTTTTCCACTTCCAATAAGGCATTTTGCCGATGTTCCTATCGAAAGCGAATTTTATTTCATGGTATCAACATATTATGTATTAAGACTAATAAAAAATTCAATATCACTCTTACACAAATAAACAAAAGAAATTATTTTTAATCTGTTATTAGCAAACGATTTTTTAATTTATTATTAATTTTTATTATTAATTTATTAAAATTCTCACAAATTTATAAATTTAAATACAATCGATTTTTATTTTTTTTATTCTGCATAAGACATATTATAACAGATAAATTAGATGAACAAATAATAGAAGGAAAAAAATGTTATATATTAATATTCAAAAAAATTCTGTAAAAAATAAATCTAAAAAATGGAAATAAATCTAAGAAATCGGTATTTTAGTAGCGGAATTATTACTTAATAAATATAAATGAGGCGCTGGTGCAATAATGATTCAAGAAATAAAAATAAAAGAACAAAATTTAATTTTATTCATACTATAAAAAATTAATATGCGGATTTCTTTCTATTCAAAAATTTTGTTTACTTATTTACTTTGTATAAATTAGATTATTGCACTAAGCATCTTTTAAATCAACTTATTATTAAGTAATAATTAAATGGATGACAAGTGGGAAGCATACGAAACTCAAAGAAGCATCCAACATGCCTTCATTTTGTTTAGCTTCTGTAATGCTGCCTAAAAGAGAAAAAAAAACTATGAATATGCGCGAACATTATGCATGAATCATAGATACTTGCAAAATTGATCAGTTTCTGTTCCGTAAAATTTTTCAATGTAAAAATGTACTAGCAAACAGAACATATGTGTAAGTATATAAAAATTTTTATAGCTCATATATCGGAAAGGGATGTACATACACATACATATATGCGCGCGCGCGCGCGCGCGTGTGTGTGTGTGTGTGTGTGTACAGAAGTCAAAGCAGTAACTTCATCTACCATAGAATATTTTTGCTATTTTTAGAAATATGAAATAATTTATTTATTGAAATTGCATAGCATCAAGAGAAATACAATATACTACTAATAATTTTTCTATAGATGAAGACACTTGAAAATTTTGAAGTCATCTTCATTTTTTAAAATGGAATTATATTATTTTTTTATATAGTATGATTGCTCTAATTATTCTGCATATGAAAGTAAGATATCAAAAAATCAATAGTTTACGAGATTTTATATTTTATTCTTGCACATTTTCACATAAAATGTTAAATATCTTATAAACTAATTACTTTTTGATAATCGTACCTTAATACTTTTATGAACAGAATAATGAGATGAATTGGTGTAAAGAAAAGATGTAATTGTTGCAAAAAATATGTAAACAAAGTAGATATTTTTATAAATAACTAATATTTTCTTTACACCAATTGATCACCTCATTATTCTTCATAAAAATATTCAGATACGATTACATCAAAAAATTAATAGATATTTAACATTTTATGTCAACATGTGTCAGAATAAAATATAAAATATCTCGTAAACTATTGTTGATACTTTTATAGCGTTTTCCCTTAGGATGTAGATGACTGGATATAGCTCTCCCTTTGGGACGATATAGGAAAATCCTACTTTGTGCATGAAACTTGCACTACACTGTAGCCATGGAAACATCGAATGTTTGTCTACCACCAGCCATGGAAACTACACTATCGCGCTACACTATCTGAATGTTGCACTAATGCTAAAGGAAACACGCTAATACACAGAATAACTAGAGAAATTATATTATGTTAAAAAAATCATATAATTCCATTTAAAAAAAATAGAGGTGACTTTGAAATCTCCGAAGCGCCTCTATCCATAGAAAAATTATTAGTAGCGTATTGTACTTCTCTTGATGCTATGAAATTTTGATAAATAAATTATTTCATTCTTCAAAAATAGCAGAAATATTATAGATGAATTAATAGATGAATAAAGTTATTACTCCAATCTATATTCCGAATTTATATGTTAAAACTTCGAAAGTGTGTAGGGAATTTATAAACTTAGAAAAAAAGTCCTTTAAAGTTATTTGCTTCGTTTGGAGAAAATCGCAAAAAAAAGACATGCGTAGTTGCTTCTCGCACTATCTTTTAAATATTATTGTCATTGAAATCATACATAAACAACAATAATATTCCGTTTTCTGAAAATTTTGTTTATATTATTTATTTCTGCTTTTCTCCTATTAATTTATCATTTACTGATCAGAAATCATTGAGCGAATTATTCCTATTTTATACAATATTTACATTAAGCAAGTAACAACATGAATAAATAAATAATGTGAATCCATAAATAATAAATAAATATAAAAATAAAAACTATGTTTGTCTTTTTTTGCAATTTTTTCCAAAACGAAGTATGTCTCTAAAAAGATTTTTTTCTTAGTTTATTGATTCTCTACATGCTCCTGAAGATATAAGTATGTTTTTAAAATAATAAATAATTTAAATAATCTTTCGCGATTTTTGATCAATTTGACGACATATATTTAATAATATAATAATGTAGCTAAAAAAATTTTATATATAACAGAAATTCATGAGTATTACGTTCATGCACTACATTATAATACCTGCACGTCGTTACTCTTATTATGATATACCGTCTGCATATCGTCCGAGTTCATATCTCTTGAAATATCAATTTCTGATACCGAATTTTCTGGCGAGTAATCGACGCCGCTCTCATTCGCCAAAAATGCGATGATCACTATTGTACCACCGTCTAAAATATCCTGAGGTGGGTATGACAGATTTAATCCGTCGATATTTAGACTCGTCAATTGTTGAACATAGCCTAGAGATTTGGGCAGATTATACAACAATTTATTGTGACTAATATCGAGAATGTTCAGCTGCTGCAGCTGTCCGATGCCATCAGGCAGCTGCTTCAGGTTGTTCCTCGAGACATTCAAAATTATTAACTTATTCAAGTACACTATTTCATTGGGCAGTTTGCGGATGTTGTTGTCTTGCAAATGAAGCTCCTGAAGAAAACAAAAATCATATTTTAATATTATCGATGCTATATCTAGTAAAAGTTGTAATATATATATACATATATATATATA
>NW_017259238.1:165323-176795 GCF_001594045.1 Atta colombica | reverse complement strand
TATATATATATATATATATATAAATATATGACTTTAACAAAAATTATTTATTTGCTAATGGAAAGAACAGGAGGGAGAGAGAGAGAGAGAAGAAGAAAAGAATATGAAATATTATTTTAAAAAGAACTATAAAGAAGTGATAGTCTAGCTTTTAGCAGCTAATATTGTTTCAGTGTTTAAATAATTGATTCATAATTAGCTTCTCTTACTTTGTTAAAAAAACTTTTCATATTTTGTTTCTTGTGTCTAATAATACATTAAGATTTTATATTGCTAGAAAAATTCTACAGTTTTCTATCTTCATCTTTATATATTTCATCTTTTATAATAATCATAGGGGAAATAAATAAATTTTTTTCTTATTTTCTGAATCTGATGAACCAACCTTAAGGGATGAGAGATGCTTAATATCAGAAGGTAATGCGTTAAACTCGTTTCCATGAATGTCTAAGACAGTCAACAATGATAAGTCACATAAGGCACCTCCACCCGAGAGTGAGCTCAGTTTATTATCATACATTAACAAGATCTTTTTTCGGAACACTTTGCAAAGTGAATAGATGCCTGATGGCACATTCTTCAAGGCACATTCCGATACATCGAACACTGGCTCCGGGTTTTCCCTGGCCTATTGTACAAAATAAATAATTGCAAATGCACAGAATATATTAAATTGCTAATTTATTTATTTTTTATTGCTATTTATTAATTGCTATTTATCTATTGTATTTAATTATATGTTTAACATTATTAATTTATACGAAGACAACTATAAAGTAACTGGCATTATTTGATATAATTAATCATTACGAATAATTAATTTAAATAATTTTGAAAATATAAACAATATAATCAGGACTCTCTTACATAAAATATAACATTAAATTAAATTAAATTGGTACAAAAAAGGCTTCCTGTGTTCTATCAACTGACTCTTATAGTTCTTTTGCTTACTTAATTAAATAATTTTAATTAGTTATAAGTAATTAATTAGTAATTATTCATTAATCAACAGTAAAATCTCTTCGTCATTCTAATCCCAATCTACACAAATCTAATTTATAGATTTGTCTATTTTATTTTATCGTCTGCATATACATAATTTATTTGTTTAGTTGTTAATAAAGATATGGTAAAAGATCCAGATACTGACTAGTTAATTAATTATTAATTTGACTTGAGTCACGAATCATAACCTTAATTCGTGGAATACGCACCAGATACAGTTTGTACTCGAGCCGCGCCTTATAATCGACTTTAGTCGTGCTCCCGTGCTTTCTCGACATCCTTGCTCAGCATCCGTTGTCATGACAAGGAAATAAATAACGATTTCATCTCCCACATCTCCATGTGATAAACAGCGATATAGCACCGAACCTCCCTCGATGAGGTTCGAGCTGACAATCAGCTAGAAATGTTGGAATCAGCTGTCCGTTCTTTTAAAGTGCACCGTTTGCACCTGTGTCATTGTTCTTTCCCCTTTTCCTTCACCTCTGCAGTTGTATACGTGAAGCTATAGGGTGTTCCTAAAGTAAGTGAATTTCAACGGGAATATACTTGGCTATACTGATTATTTTGAAAGTCTATCTGAAAAATGTTATTCTATAAATGAAGTGTACTTTTTCCGAAATATTATGTCATTCAGAATGGGTCACGTGTGAAAATTATAAATTTGTTCTTTACAGTTAAATTTCTTTCATCTTTTTTTTCTCCAATCTACTTCTTTTATCTTTTAATGTAAAATATCTAATAATTATATTATTTTATTTTAATAATTAATTAGACTAGTTTGTTATAAATATAAAAACACATAGAAAATTATACTTTTTCCACTTGAGATAAAATATATATATTAGGATACATAATTAGACTTTAAAGAGAGATAAAGAAGGACATAAAAGAATAAATATAAAAGACACTATTCGTAATCCAATCAAGACGCTTAAGACTGTCTTAATGAAGATCACTTATTCCACGAAGATTATTTTTATTTTAAGATTATTTTTATCTCTAGATGTCTATTCATAATTCGTGAATAAAATGATCTTTATTAATCCTTATATATAAAAAAGCAAAGGCTTAAGGTTGCTTCATTTATAGAGTTTTCAAGAAAAAAAAAGAAGATTATCTTCACAAGACTTTAGCCTGTTCTACAATGTGTTTTTTGTTTCCTGTTTCTTATTTTTTGCTATTTTTTTACATCTGGTCTTTTTGTCTCTTATCTGGTATTTTGTTTTATATCGTCCGAGATAAAAATTAACGAACTTCGAAAAAAACAAGAAATATAATTGTCAATAAAACGGTGCAAAAGAGAAAAAAGCAAAAGATAAAAAAACAAGAAATAGAAAACAAAGAGCACATTGTAAAATAGACTTTTAGATCAATCCTTTCTTCTTCTTGCTGCTCGATTAATTGCCGATCGATCGCATCCCAATTTTCGCGCTAACTTCACGGTTCTGATTTCACGGAAATCACGTGCGCTTCTCGCGTTTTCAATGATTCGCGCTTCCCCTCCGCTGCTATTTAATTTTTAAATTCGCAATAACGTATCGCGATTCGAAGGACAGCAATTTTACGGGCAGACTTCGCGATTGTCTTAGAAGAGATAACAAGAAGACACGAGGGAAGAAAAACGAAAGGAGAAGAAAACTTAAATTCGCTTTGGCTAGTAAGCATCGGTCATTGATAACATGAGTGTTGCATAAGCGACTACTAATTTAAGTAGGTGGTGTGTTTATTTGATTATGATCATGATGTTTATTTTTCTGCTGGATTGCTAACTGAATTAGATTCTTGCCATCGTATTACTTGAGATGCTGATACTGTCAGCACCGCATCCAATACGATGGCAAGATTCTAATCCAATTAGGATAATTGTCTATTACTATGCCTGTCCCTATTAGTGTTCTTTTGTATTTCAATAAGCCATAAAGAAAGCACAAATAAATAAGAAAAAATATTTTATTTTTTAACTATTAAAGTATTTTAAATATTTTTTGAAAGATATGAAAAATGTGAATCCAGTAATACGTATCGCAAGTTTCCTTATTAGTATGTCCTGTATTGGAGCTGAGAATTGTGTTATGAATGTACATTGAATTAATAAGTATAATTGAAATAATTATTTATGTAATATTAATTTAACCCATTAGCTTCAATTTATTTACCTGTTTTAGTAACTATATGTTAAAATGAGTCAAATGCGAATAGGCACACAAATTGGGGACATATTAATAGGGCCATCGCTGCTTGGAGAACTCATTTATAGGGACAAAAATATGTTTTTTATTTTTATCAAAAACATTATAACATTATTATGTTAAGTATTAACATTTTTTAGATTAAAGAAATATTATAAAAAAAAGAAATAGTTAAAAAACCGATATTGATTGCAAGCAGAATAAAATCAAAATTATAATATTTAATAATTAATTAATTCGGTAACAGGCAAATTGGCTAAAAGATACATTATAATAGAGACAATTACTCTAGCAATCTAGCAGGAAAACAAGCATTGTGTATCGCCGGCTTTATTTAAATATCCAACTTATTATACTAATTTATTTAGATATTTGAATTTTAAATATATCTAACTTTGGCTACAGCCAATGTTCAAAACTTTCAATATCGACAGGTTCAATGATTTAACTTAATAATTTGCGTTTGAACATACGGACATATAGTATATTTTTTGAATGTATGGATACATGAATATACATTCGCATTTACACATACGAAGAAAAATATTCAACTCTGTAGAAAAGAATAAGAAAAGGATCTGTTCTCTTTAATTGCACTTTTTATCTCTTTTTTTCTTTTCTCTTTTATGGCTTTATACTGCATATCTATATATTATTCTTGGTGCGAAAAGTGTGACGCAGTATAATTAAAAGAACAAATTTTGTGGCTTTATACTATAAAATATTACTGTACTTGAAAATGCGTTAAAATGTTCCGATATCAAATCGGATATTATCAGAAATGATTTAAAAAATAATTCAAAAATAATTCGGAAATATAAAAAGATCGAGAAAAAGGCAGTAGGATTTTATTTACGGCTTAATAGGAACCATTCTAATATCAGGTAATTCGGTTTTGTGCCTGTGACTTTACCGTGTGTGCCTAATTTATTGTTATTATTAATTATTATTATCAACGCGTTATTTATTTCTTGATAATAATATTTAATAATTTACAGCTATCTCGTAATCTTTCTTCTATCTCGTAACCTTATTCTATATATATAAATTACATAAACAAATAAAATATTAACAATTAAAAACTAATAACGTTAACATTAAAAAAATAATAAATCATATATGCGAATTATATAATATATATGATAGAGATATACGTAATTTATTAATTTTAATAAATTGCATATATAAATCACATATATGTACATATGTTTCGTCGCATAAAAACAACGATGATCGGTCCATTAAAAAAGTATCTACAAAATAAAAAAAATCAATAAAAAAAAACAATTCAACATCTCATTGCAAATCCTGTGAACATTCCTTCTGTCGCAGTCGATACTCCGTCGGTGTTAGCATGCCTCTGAAATATACATTTTCCTAGTCACGCATAAATATATACAAATTGCAAGCATTAAATATAAATGAATTCTATTTTCTCTCTCTCTCTCTAAAGCTGATTCTATATAATAGGATCGTAAATAAGCCGTGGGAAAATTGATCAATCACAATGTGATATTGATCAATCGAATGTGATATGTATGATTGGTCAATTTCTTACGGTTTACGACCTTATTGTATATCGACCTAAAAATCGGATCATTCTATTTCATGAAGATGTTTTTTTAAAGTTCTTAAATATACCTTGAGATAAATTGTTTCATGAACAATGCCACATATTTTCTAAGTTCTTTGAAGTGGACTCTCACTCTAAAGAATGCAAATTGAGGTCTTGAAAAAGATTGGCTCAATTTTCAATCTTTAAGAATGAGATTTTATCCTTTAGAATGAAATTCACTCTAAAAGAGAGTATATTATATTTTAGAGAGTATATTATACGCTAATTATTCTAATGTTTTTTTTAAACCTTATTAAATTAGATTTATTGAATTAGATTTTTTTTTATTAATTGGATTTTTCTCGATTTGAACGATGATTATCCGTTACCTTAGAACTGTGTCGAAGGACACGCACACACCCTTATCACACATCCGCCTGTAGAGATACCAGCATTCCTTTTCCTTCGTCGTTTGAAACTGTGGCTCCGAAGGCAGTATCATCTCTGGTGGCGTCTCTTTTGCCGGTATCGTCTCTTTAGGAAATTGTTCGACCTGTATTTACATCGAAAATATATCATATTAAAAACAAAAGCACGCAGAATTATAATAATAATAATGATAATAGCAGTAATAGCAGTAATAGTAATAATATAATATTACTGAAAAATATAACATAAAATTATTCTACGATATATTATATCCACAGACTTCTATAATTAGACTGCTGATTCAATATGATAAAAAGAGATGAAGCTAATTTCGAGTTGTCCTTGTTTAGTTCATATATACGTGTATGTATACGCGTATATATGAACTAAATTCTATCTATAAGTGTCATGTGAATTTATGTGAAAATAACTACGTTATTATCCGTAATGTATAATTTATGCATGTGAGAGTGACTGAACATAAATATGACGCTGCCTAGCGCTGTTCTTTAAACATAGAGGCGAAATCGGCAATCTGCACATAGAAGTCTGTGATTATAACGTATAAAATTTGCTTTAATTTTATTTAGCGTAATTTTTTTTACTTTTGAAAGCGGTGTGTCGATCGACGGAGCTGGAATCGCGACGAGATCGATTCGCGGTATCGCGAGAGATATCCTCTGATCTTTTGTCTCCATCAGCACATTATTCGTCCGCTCTGCTATTCTGCAAACATATTTTCTTGAAAACATATTTTCTTTCTTTTATCTTCCCCTTTTTCATATAACCACATTGTAGGATTATAAAATCGTAAGGTCATTAAATTAACAAGTCTATATATTTCGAACACATTTTTAATCAAGCGTATTTTTGATAGATTGACCTTAACGTGTTGACTATTAATTATATCCATTTGTATAATATTAAAAATATATATATATGATAAAAAATTTTTTATGAACAATTTTACATCTTTACAAATCTTTAAATTTTCAAAAGATCTTCTTTGAACCATCCATATCTAATGATAATAGGAAATAAGATATTAATAGAAAATAGTATCTTCTTATAAGAAATTATATATAAAGTAACATTTATCAATAAATAATTTATTTACATACATTTAAGAATTACGGAAATATTTTGATAATACAAAACGAGAAACGAAGAAATAGAATGAGAGAAAGGGATTTATAAGATACAAAATTGTGAGAGAGTGCATATTTGTTTTATAAATTGCAATTTTTATATCACGTATATTTATCTATATTTATCTATATTTATCTATATTTAATAAATTATAAATTGACTGTCTTTTACGCGGAGAACCGGATCGATAACAAATTTTATCATAGTAATTTAGAACATCAATACATTAAGTACTGAACGCATCACTGTTTCAACATGTTACTCTTTTTTGTGTAATCAATCTTAAGTAAACAAATTTATACAGTAGATACTACATCGTTTAAAAATTTCCGTATAATTAGTTTTATAATTAAAATACCTAACTAGATGGCTCTAAAGAGAGAGAATTAGATACATTTAATATTATAATAATAGAACTATTCAAATCATGCCAGAGTTTATGTACAAAGAGGAGTGATTGTGCATTCGGTTATTTTTAATGTAATGTTCAATTTAATCAGTTTAGGTTTTAATTTCTTTGTTAATATTACTGAAGATGATGACATTAAAGATCGAAATGTTTGAATTATAATTGTTGACTTATATTTACTGTTTTGTACATAAAGTTCGCATATGATATCTAATGTGGTTCGAATAGCCCTAATATTGTATAATATTGAAGCAATTAGTTTTAAGTAATAAATATAATTTTATCTGCATATCTAATCTGTTACGTATGGATCTTTCAACTTTTATCTATTATTAAGTTCACAATCCAATTGTATTATAATAACTTTTTTATTTGTTGAGTGAACTGGTTATTTTTATAAAATTAACTCATAGACTTAGTTACTTGGCCATGTACCTAACCACTGTGATCGATGCGCATTCAATTTGAATTGAATGTATCTTCTATTTGTGTCTTCTACTGAGAGGTCGAGATATTAATTGAAGTAAACTAGTATATTTAATTTGGATAGAAAGACCCAAAGAAGAGCCGAAATGTTTGTTGACTTTATTTTTATTAATTATTAAATGGATTTTATTTGTAACTATGCCTAATTAATTGTGCTTAGTTCTCATTGCGCTTTGTATAATATTATTCATAAGTTGCAAAGTTTAGTATCAGTTTCTGAGTTCAGCCTAGAGATAAGCGATACAAAAAAAAAATATTAATATTTATATCGTATCGTGAGCAGAAATATTAAGTTTGTTCGCACTGTATGCTCTAATATGTTTCAACTCCCTTTTACATAGCTGTTATATTTTATACAACGCGCTCATTGAACATTGGAGAGAATTGTGGTAGAAGCATGTTGGAGCCTACACTTTTAGAAATCTCGTTATGAATTTTAGTAACATACTTAATGCACTTTTCAGTTATCTTATAAACTTCCTTTATGGAAGCTTGTGGTTATAACTGATAAGCAATAAATGGTCTAAACTGAAAACTAAAGTACATAAATGTAATGAACGTATGCATTAAATTTTATGTAAATTCACATAAAATTTTATGAAAAGTGCATTAAATTTTATGTACATGTATGTACACAAATATAATTTTCAATTACAAATACAAATTTGTAATTTAATTAAGGGGGGAAATACCTTTAGGAAGTTAAAAAAACGACAATTTTCAAGTATTTTTTAAATAAAAAATATTTGGCTAATTATTTCCAAATTTTTTATGCTTTGTCTATCTTTTGAGTAAATATATATATATATATATATTTTTTTTTTACCAAATATTAAAAGATACTGAAGCTGCAACGCTGCAAATAACAGAGGTGGCGATGTGAATTGCCAATTGGTGGGACACCAATGTAGCTCCTGTTGTATTGATCCGAAACAGACAGAAAAAAATTTTTTAAGTTAAATAACAATTTTAAGTCAATAACGATGATCGTGGAACCTCGCGACTGAGAAAATCTACACTTTGTAGAATACTGTTGAATTATGACATTAGAATCGACAGAAGACCAATTTTTGTTGATCTCAACGTTAATCAAGGACATATAGCGGTCCTGGTACTATAGATGCTTTGTTGATACAACGATCATATAATGTAATGAAAGATTTCAATCAACAAGATCCGCTGGTCTTTCATTTTGGATATAAAAATTCAGGGGACAATTTAGCACTGTACGTGTCACTTATAATGCGTTTAGCAGAGGTCTATTTGTGTCTTCCACTGAGAGGTAGATATTAATTGAAGTAAATTAGTATATTTAATTTGGATAGAAAGATGACCCAAAGAAGAGCCGAAATGTTTGTTGACTTTATTTTTATTAATTATTAAATGGATTTTATTTGTAACTATGCCTAATTAATTGCGCTTAGTTGTCATTACGCTTTGTATAATATTATTCATAAATTGCAAAGTTTAGTATCAGTTTCTGAGTTCAGCCTAGAGATAAGCGATACAAAAAAAAATATCAATATTTATATCGTATCGTGAACAGAAATATTAAGTTTGTTCGCACTGTATGCTCTAATATGCTTCAACTCGCTTTTACATAGCTGTTATATTTTATACTCCAACGCGCTCATTGAACATTGGAGAGAATTGTGGTAGAAGCATGTTGGAGCCTACACTTTTAGAAATCTCGTTATGAATTTTAGTAACATACTTAATGCACTTTTCAGTTATCTTATAAACTTCCTTTATGGAAGCTTGTGGTTATAACTGATAAGCAATAAATGGTCTAAACTGAAAACTAAAGTACATAAATGTAATGAACGTATGCATTAAATTTCATGTAAATTCACATAAAATCTACTTGGATACATTACAAAACAGATATAAGGTCAAAGTGTCGGGGATCATTATAAATACTCGGTTTGGAATAAATAATTGGGTCAAAAAAAATTTTAAATTATTTATGTACGCCGCATATGTATTCGAGGTGAATGTGGTGGTGTGGTTTTTGTAATGAATTAAAAACTCTACAACAAATTAAAGATATGCCGCATTTTGAAAATAATCTTTCTAATCTTTATAATAAGCCGAAAATTAGAGGAAGTAATCCCATTGAAAATTGAAGATAAGAGAAATCAAAGTATTAGAGAATATTTTTATGATTCTTGGACACCACCAGGTTGTACCAGGTTGTATTCACATAGTTTCAAAGTAAAGTGAAACGAAGCGAAATTATACAAAATCGGAGAAATTATACAAATCGGATCTAATTTATCAGCCTCTCACATGCTATCGAAGGACAACTTGACAAAACTGGAAGCCGGGATCCAATTTGTTGCATCATTTGCTGTCCGTTCGTCGATTTTCCCAAAGATGACGTTGTACAAACTAACGTAGTCAGATTCGTCTGTGTGACTAATGTAGATGTTGTCAGAGAAACGTTTACAGTACTTAGCCTGCAATCTGGGCCATTATCGAATACAGTATTATTATTATCAGACATACAATTTATGAAATTAAATATAGATGATTTTTGACTGTTACTACAGACAGATAATATAAAGTTAATCTACATTGAAAAGCTAGCATAAAATGTAATAAAAAGATAAACAGTGAAATAAAAATAATTTTCTAATAATGGAATTATAATTTTTTAACTGTTACAGACTTGGCTGTTACTAGGGTGCCAAAATTAAATACAGTGGTGATAATATTTTATAAGTATTTTATAAACATTTGTATATTATTTAAATGTATTATATTTAATATTTGACGAATAATTAAGGAATAAAAATTAGTTTCTGAGCATCTTCTCTAAACTATAAACAAGCAATACACGCATATCGCGGATGACATCAAATATGATCGAAGTTTAGCGAAGGTACCAATCGAAGGACGTACCATGATCCGCGGGATGCGAACATTCACGGTCGTACCAGTCCGTTACCAACCAACTCCTTCCTCCTTTTCTACCTCCTTCTCCTCCTCTCCTTTCCTTCCTTTAACATTGTTACAACGCCCCACTTTATTTTTTTGACGTCAATATCATAAATCGTAGGCCAATCGAACTTTTTATCCTTCCTCTTTCCCTCTACGCCTTATATATAGATTAAGATACGAAGATAGCTCGATTACTGCAAGTCAACGGGTTTCATTTAGCAATTTCTTTGCACGGCTGTTTGCTTTTGCTATCCTTTCACGAACTTTCATTATTTCTATAATTTTATATAATGCTTTCATTCCTAAGGGGAATAATTCCTAAAATAATAAAATCTTTGTTATCCAAACCTTAAGTTAAGTAATGACGGACTAGAATAGCGAAATATATCGTGATTTTAGAATTCGAAACATTCAGTAATGCTATCGTTTGTCGTATTGCTATATTATATATTTATCATATCATGACTACATGGAAAGAACAATTTTTCTAAAATATTTAAAAATTTAGTTAGATACAAATCTGAAAATTTTGTTGAATTATCAAAATGATATAGGATGCACAATTTGATTAGAATATCAAAATTTTTTGTAACACTGTTCATCATATGTCAATTTTCTATATAATCATTTATGTGGTCCAACAAATTACTTTCTGAACTGTACTTAAATTTTTTAAGAAATTGATTATAAGCAATTGACCAATCACAGGATTGATAGGCTTTTTACAATAAGTTATTAAGTTATCTAAACTTTAAGTAACCCGTAAATCTTAAGCCAAAAGAAATTGATCAATCATAATTGATTATTCTTCTTATATTCAATTGTGATTGGTTAATTTCTTACGGCTTAAGATTTACGGGCTTTCTACATTAAGTCATTACCTAAGTTTTAAATCTTAAATTATAAGAAATAAACTAATCACAGTCGAATGTAAGGAGAATAATCGATTACGATTGGTCAATTTCTTACAGCTAATAGTAATGACTTAGTGTAGAAAGCTTATTAAGGATGATTTATAATATATGATTTATAATATTTTTAAAACCGTCACCAAATTTGTCGTATTATTTTTAAACGTAATTTAGAATAATGTAATTTTTTCATAATTTTGTTATCATGAAAAAATTACATTATTCTAAATTACGTTTAAAAATAATACGACAAATTTGGTGACGGTTTACTGTCTGAACCATAAGTTACTTTAATAAATAGTATTTTTTAAATGTGTATTCTAATCAATATATGGAAATGTATTATAAAATAAATGATAAAAATCTCCATTTTTTAAATATATATATATA